>NC_080437.1:33420907-33558407 GCF_028018845.1 Melospiza georgiana | reverse complement strand
ATCCCCTTACCAAACATGGATCCTCTTATCAAACTTCTCTCTGGCCCACAGAAGTCACTGTGAAACTTCCACACACGAGCTCTGTCCCGAAGCCAGACTCCTGTGCAAGGTGTTTCCCACAAGACAGGAGAGGAGAGGGATTTTCTGGGCATCCTGTCTGAAAGGCCCTGACTCAGACACACCCTAAACCACCTCAAAATCCTGCTTCATTTCCAAGACCTTGCCCTCAACATCAGCATTTGCATTTGAGTCCTCCTAAGTGACTCAGTGGGTGATTAAAGACCTCTCCTTCATTCAGGGAGACACATGGTCTCTTCCCAGCCATGGGATCTTTCCACATGTCACCACCATCACCACTTTGGAGCCAGGATGGTAGAAATTTTGGGCTTTGACATCATCTCCTGCCTCTCCCCTTTGAGTCTGGAGCCTCCCGTGACCATTTCAAGCCCGTCCTGATGCGCTGAGAAGTTGAACCCCTGCCATTTGAACCCCAGAGTCCCCTGAAAAGCAAAGTCCATCCATGTGATGGATTAATTTTTTTTCCTTGTAAATGAAGATATAGTCCCTTGGACAGATAATTTGCTGACAAAATGAATTGAATCATCTTTCTGTTATATTTAGCCTCTAATCCCCTGTGAATGCATTTTTGACCAATCTTTTCGTTTTGTCATGGTCTACAGATTGTGCACAGAATTTAGCAATGCTACAGTAATTGAAAACTGAATAAAATTTCCCATCTGGATTTATTTGAGTCCTGTCCTGCAATACCTTTCTATTATTCTATTCATTTAACTTCTGCAAGGTAGCAAAATAACAATAAATATGTAATTGTTGGATTTAATTGAACATATAACAAAAAGTTGCTGTTTCTCAAGGCATTTTATCCCTTTTGCTTCCAGCACATTTAATTATGTATGAACTCTTCAAAAAAATCCTCTCAAATAATGTGAGTCATCTTCTAGGAGAGAAGATTTAAAGATGATAAATGTTATTTAGAATCACTATGATATGATTCATATTGTGATGTGATTGGGAACAATATTAAAACCCACCAAGGCTATTATACCTAAATTTTTGTTTCAATTCATGCAATATTGCTGCTGCTTAATATGATTTCTATTTACTTCTTTCCATTGTTAGTGTTTTATTGAGGTTGTGTCGGCTTTATCAGGCTAATCTCTGCTGCAAATGGAGGTCAGCAGAGCCAAAGCCCTGGCAAAAAACCTGTCTCCATTATATTCTACTTGGTATGAATTTTCTCAAAAACCCTCCCTCTAATATAAACTCTTTCTTCACCATTCTTCGATTATAATATTTCTACCTGCACAAGCCCTGACAGCTTGATATTTAAAAGCTGTATAAACTCTCATAATCTAATTTTATATCCCTTTTTTTTTTATAAAGAGAGACCGTGCCTCATTTAAAGTAACAGCGAATGTATTCATCAAAAGGTTTAAAATGGAGCAATCTTGGCCATCAATGAAAGCTTGGATTTCAGGTGTTTTAAATTATAACTTAAAAATATGCAGGGCTATCCTTAATGACAGTGACAATGAGCCATTAATTTGTGTTCCCCTGGTGTCAAGGGTGAGGCAAGTAATCCTGTCATGCCCTTGCTAGAATACAATTCAGCAAAACAGGATATTGTAGAAGCTTTATAAATCTTATATCTCTATTTCTCCTCGTACTGGTCTGGGGAATAATGAAAAAGAGCGACACATAAATTTACCTACCAAATGGGGTGTGCTCTCTGCTGAATATCCACACATAACTCCCATTAACATTAGTATAAAATATACATGCACAGCAGGAGGAAGCACAGACTACCAGATATCCAGAAGTCTGGAATAGGAGCTGAACTCTGCTGCCTTTAGGAGCTGCCAATCCAGCCCAGATCACAGGGATTCATTTTTTCCCCCCCCCCAGTTTGAGTTGAGCATTCAATCCAAAACATTTGCATCAAAAATAAGTCCAACCAAACTGAAAATAAACTGGACTTCAGAGACAGTCTGAAATATTTTTTTCTTTAGGATGTTAAATTTACTTAGTTCCAGTTGTGGTTTAAAAGCAAAGAAACCCAGTAAAAAAGACAACAAAAAGACAAAGAAATCCCAAAACCCTCAAAGATGTTTTTTGCAGTAAGTTTCTAAATATGTTATTGGAGAAGTGATTGAAATCGGACAAAAACCACAACGTTTTATAATAATGTCCTGCAGCAAAAGTATGGCACCAATAACTAAACAACACTTTATCACCTTTGCCACTCTCAACAGCTGCCATTAATACCAAGATCATAGAGTTAGGCCTTCTATTCCCCAGCTGACCATGTTAGTGACAGCCAGGGCTTAGGCAATGACATTGAAAAATATTTGCAGTGACACAGCCACAAATCACCGCGGGACGAGTTTAAAACTCAATATTCACTAAACTTGCATCTGTTCTTTTCTTGTTAGAGCATCCACAACACATTTGTTACAGGCTGGGTTCCTCAAAGAGTCCAAACATTGATGGAAAGGGATGAAAATTATTGGTTGAGAAAACTCAGTGGGCAGAGGGGCTTTTGTCAAGTTGTTTATTCATATGAGGTGTTTATTTATATGGCTGAGATGGAATCACCCGGAACACCTGAGGAAGAGATGTCCTAAGATCAGTGGGGTTTTACATTAAATGCACCCAGTCAAGGAGCACAACTACCTTGAAGTCAAATTTTCTGAACAATCTCATCGTACACATATTGATCTTTATTTTCATTTCTCCCAGGGAACCTGAGGAGACATTTGGCTACTTAATGATTGCCACAGGACACTGTCTGTCCCATGTGGCTCAGATCCTCTCCAGATGAGCTCTTTCCTGGGTGTGGGGACTGGCAGATGGCCCAGATGCACATCCATTCCCATATTTCAGCTTCAAACATCCTGCTTCTTCCTGAAAGCATGCACAAGACATTTTCCCCGCTTTTTTATTTTCACCAACCTGTGTCACTAAATCCCTTAAGCAGGACACAGAAGGTCCTGAGGACAGCAGTGGACATCTGCACACATTTAAACTGGTAGATCTGTTTAAATTAAACACAAGCTGGTGGCCTGCAGTTGGTGGTGACCTCCCTGCAGAAGGCTGTGAAGAAGGACAGGACCAGCAGGGGCAAGGAAGCAAAAAACATCATGAAAAAACACTAAAAAAGGTTGTCTTTGGTGTGCCTTGTGATATTCCTAAACCAGTGGGTACAAACCAGGGAAACAGGAAAGCTCTGGGCAGCAGAAACTGTCCCAGCCTCCACACTCTGCCTCGAGGAGAATCTCCTTCTGCTGCCATCTGAATTCCAAGCAAAATGAGGACACTGGTAGAAGTCTTAGAAGTTATCAAGTGGAAAAGTTGTTTTTAAACTCTGCTGTTGCTAAACTCTATATTAAAATCCCACACATTGTTTTCTTCTGACCCACACCCTACAAGAGTAGATGACTTTCCTGACTGGGGATATGTTCAGAAATGGCAAATTTTTGGATGCATTGAAGAGACTGCTGAAAAAGGAGAATGATTAATTCTTAATACCAACTTTTGCAGCATATTGAATGAAACATTCTTACATTATATATTGATATATAACACACTGGTCCTCTGCCATCCTGACTAGAAGTTCATTTCCAGCAAGGAATAGTTTATAGATAATGCAGTAGGTGAGGGAGAGAGCCATAAAACTCTGGCTTTTTCAGTTGTCCCAAAATCTTTTGGAACTTCATTTTGGTTTGAGTGATGGCTGTCCTGGATGTTGATATTAAGCAGAAGCAGCACTAAAGGTGTGCAATGCCAATTCTGTCCCTGCTTCCCTGAGGCAGCAGGCACAGCCCAACACAGCTAAATTTACAGGAACCACAGGAAGTTAGACACTTGTGTAAGGACTAATCCAACTTCTTTGTCCAGAACTTTCTTGCTGCTTAATGTGCCTTACTTTTGTTTCAGTTTCTGGTGTGTTGCAGGTGTGTTAGTGGATTTTGCATTTAGCAATCCTTAGAACTGTAGTCATATGTAGTTTTTTATAATACTTACAATTAAGGTTAAAAAATCCAAATGTTGCACTTTCCTTACCTTATACCCAAACCTGTAAAGCCACTTCCAAAACACAATTTCACAAAGAAAGGTTTTTGTTCCCTTTTTGTGCCAGAATAACTCCCAGTAAGTTCCACAACCCACAGTAAGCTGCAGTAGCTTGCCAGGCATGTATATATGGACATATAAAGTTAATTCTGTGCTTCTCAATCCTTTCACTAATATCAAGTGCAGTGTCATTTCCCAACTGGAAACTACATCTTGCCTTGCCTGCAGGGTGATCCAGACAACTAATTGGCATTTCCACCAATTTTATAAATGCCTCCAGCCCTTCCAAGACTTTGTGAAACTTCTATAGGAACTACCTGAAAAGTTCAGCCTTCTGTTAGCTTTACAATGAAACAGCCCAAATATTTTCAGTTGCCTATTTTGAGGAACAAATCTTCAGGTTTTCTCAGCTAGGTAATATAAAGCATTTGTTCCTTTGGCTTTCATCTAAAATCAAGGCAAAATACACATTTTGAGAGATGATATGAAATGAAATTGAAATGAGTGAGTACTTTTGGGAAAGAAGTCCTTTAGTGCTTGAAATGCTTTGTTACAACTGAATAAACTAAATATGCTTAATATGAAAGGTAATGATGCGACTGATTGAATAGTTTGACATTACTGCACATGAAATATCATTAACAGGTTCACGGTGGTTTTATATCAGTACCAAATCTCAGAATAAAATAAATGGAAATACAAAACTACAATGATTTGTCACTGGAGCCTTTCAGTGTCATTTAAGAAAATATTTTCAGTGAAAGACTACTCAGCATGAGCTGGTGCAGCACAAGGAATCACAGCCTTGTGTAAATTTTAGATTGAGCTAGACTCAACAGTTTAGGATGTCTGCAGCTCCTGTAGGTGTGAGAGGACATGTCACTATCAGCTCAGATACCTTTGGCTTCACTGGGCATCACCAGTCCATACCTGCAGTGACCACTGCTGCCACATTTCGGGACGTGAGTCCTTAACACAACTCCAGCATGGCTGTGAGCCCTCCGAGACTCCTTTTTGTACAGGCTCAGCCCTCCCTCAGCTGCTCCTGGTGCTCCAGACCCTTCCCCAGCTCCGCTGCCCTCCTTTGGATGTCATGACCAAGCAGTCCATGGATGGTCACCATGAGGGTGATAAAGATCCTTTGGAATTGGGATAGGTTGGCTCTGTTTTCACCTCCCAGAGGTGACGGAGGCAGAATTTCTGTTTTCACCAGGGGACACAGATGCTCAAACCACGTCCATCCCCTCATTGCCTGCGTGGCGCCACACAGTCGGCAAGCTGTCAGTCCATTTGATTCCACTTTCTCTGAGGAAATCTCCTTTGGTGTCATACTGTGACCACTCACATGCTCTAGACCTAACTCCCAGGTCCTGTTACACCTCATCCTTCACAGGGATTTGGTCTCAAAGAGGAACCAAACACAGGAACATGCTATAAAATATTATTAATCATCCAAGTCCATCATCTCCATCTTCTGCTCAAAATTGGTGGCCAGGTGCAGATGCTGCCTTCACTGACTATCACAGTTTTCTTGCCATCTTCAAACTTAGGCTATTAGTAAAGGACTACTGAAACACAATGTTTTTCTGATTGAGGAAACTGCTGATAAAATCTGAGGCTGGTAAGAAGACAGAGAATATGTAGATAACACTCCGAGCTTCTTGTGTTTTAATTTAGGGAGTTAATTTGATTGGATCTCATTATAACTGAAAAATATTTTCATTTACCCACACGGTTTTGAAGTGGTCACCCTTTGGAGCATTAGAGGGTTTCATTTGTTCTTTTCAGAAATCAAAATCAAAAATAAAAAGGAAAACAAAATAACACATAAATAAATTTAAGTAAATGTACTATTTAGCAATGTAAGCCTGGTTTTGCAAGCATTGGGGAAAAGTATACCCTGGTTGTATCTATTTTTTATAAAATTGCAATATATAGCACTTACTGCCCTCTCTATTTGTGTTTTTTATGTTTGCAAGGATGAAAAAAGCCAAGAATTATGTCCAGCATCTTAAAATACCAGTAGTCTACAGGTTCTTGAAAATTTTTTTGAGAGTATCCACATGGAAGAGTAGATTATTTTCACATTTCAAAGTAGCATCACAAATTTACATGAAAATAAAAAGGGGCAGAGAAAAAGCTATGAATGTTCATTATAGTGTATTTAATACAGATAGACATTGTCAAGTGTATTTGACAGCCAAGGCTTCTCTTTGGTAGGAAGTTGAATAACATTGAGCATAATGTTATTGCCAAGCCATAATATGTGTAGGAAAACATCAGGATTTGACGGGACAAAAACATCTTCAAGTTTTTTAATTTCAACCTCTCTCCCCAGCTGGCAGATTTAAAAAAAAAAAAAAAGAAAAAAAAATTCATCTTTATGGTTTGCAAATCAAAGGTTTTGGTATCAAAATAGCATATTTCTTAACTGAACTTATAGTATGACAGAGGTATAAAATAAAAACCTAAATTGATTTCATGGCCCTTATTTGGTTTTTATTGTTTATGTTACTGAAAACCTGAGGACCAAAGACTTTGTCTTTTCTTCTTCCAGAGCAAAATGCCTGTTTTTCCCAGCCATTTTCATGCATGTGTTATTTTGAGGCAATTTGAAGGTGTTTAATTTTGCTAAATCATGAGAAGTTGCAGTTTTTGTTTAATTAAAACTCAGAAGCCCTAATGTCATTCCACTGGGGAAAAAAACGTAACAAGTTGTCACACGTGTAGGGGATTAATGTGAAAAAGTGGTTGACTCTGAGTGTATTTTTTTTACCATTGTTACTGCTTTTCTCCAGTTTCTTTGGTAATTCTTAAAACTTTATAAGCTGCATTTATGTTAAGCTGTTCCTGATACGCTCCAATAAGTGTGCTTTAGACACATTGTTAACATAAGGCCAAATCTGTAATACAGCATGGACAATTAAGTGCACAATTTTTGTATAAATGCAAAATCCCTCACTGTGAATTATTTAATTAATGCTCTACAGTTCATTTAATAGCGCTCTTTCAAAGGCCATTTCACTCACAGAAAACTAATTTCATTCTTGGGGTTGATTTAATTAGATTGTATGATATATGGTATTGCTAATTCAGTGGCTCTCTTTGCAGTGTCTAGCCCGTTGCTCCTATTGTCGGCAATCTGTCAGCCCCATTTTTAACAGTATTGAAAAATTCAAGCTTTATTATTGCTCGCTCACTCTTTCTCTCCCATCAGGAGGAAAGTAATGAGCTTTTCTTCTTATGAGAGCAAGCAGAGAGTGTGGTGCCCTTAGCGCTTCAGGCAGCGAGCAGTATTAACAGCCTGATTCATGAGTTAAGTTTCTAACTGCCCGTGGCTATTAGCACTCAGTCCTTTGGCTGTCATTTAGTTAAAAAGACTCTTCGGTTAATTCACTCTTTTAATGAGACTGTGCTATTCAACTAATGTATTTTACTGTATGAAAGGTCACACCAGGAAGCAAAACAGATTGGAGGGAATGTAGCGGGAAGCCTGGCTGTCAAGAAACAGTTCAAGCCTCGCAGGCATTTCGCCGCCGCGGCGCCCGTAATAGGCCGCGGAACTGATGGGCCAGCGCTCACCTCAACAGTTGAGCACCATAAATCATGGCTAAATAGAAAGCAGATTAATCAGAGCCACAGACAAAAAGAGCACGTGTTTCATTACCCATATAATCACTAACATGATTGCCAGACAAGCCAGGGGAACCGCGCGCGGGGCTGACAAAACGCGGCGCGGCGGCGGGCGAGGCGCTGGGCTCCGTGGTGTTGTGGCCACTAAATCTTCTCATTAAGGAGCTGCTCCACGAGACCTTCTTGTCCAAGGGCTGCTTGCAGGGAGGGTGGCGTGGGGGGAGTGGGAGAAAGGCAGGAGTATAAAGGGTTGCGTTTGAGTGAGCAGGGTCACAGGAGGCTGCGCAGGATGGTTTCCACCTCATTCCCTGTGTCACCAGGGCTGGCAGAAGCACGTGGGAGATGCGATAACCCTCTCCTCTTCCTCCCATCTTTATGTGTCACCAGAGCCGGCAGAAGCACACGGGACATGGGATGACCCTCTCCTCTTCCTCCCATCTTTACATAAACCCCCAGCAAGTCAAACCCAGTCTGCTCCCCACATTTTCTGCTCCCCACTCATTTAGCTCTGTGGCTCACGGCAAGCCCCAGTGGATGAAGGAACATCTCATTTTAATTTATTCTGGGTTTCTCCAATGTCATTTCCTTGCTGCTCGCTCGCGCCCTTTACGTCACCGGGAATCGTGTGCAAGCCGCGTGTCCACACCCCACAGCTTCTCCCAGCTGGGCTCCAGCAGGAAGGGATGGTTGGAAATCTGGTTCGCTTCAGCATCTCTGCTTGGGACGTCCAATTGAAAATGTTTTTCTGAATATTGGTTGTTAATTTACGGGAGGAGAAAATGAGAAGAAACCTCTGTTTTTAATGGCTTTGCATCTGTCGGCCAAGGCGTTAAGCATCTGAATTATTGGGAGGGTATGTGTGTGTTTTGCTCATTTTTAATTAGTGTCGTTGGGGGGAAAGCTCCAGCACTTTAGGGGCAAAAGTATATTATTTTTTTAGAAATTGTAATTCCCTCAAACTACGGTAAACAAATCATTCTGATTTAAATTTCCCAGGCAACTCCCAAACAGGGAAACCGTATGTTTAATTACTAAACATCTGTTGCAAAGAATACCCCTCACTTTTGCAGCACTAATATCACTGTATGAATTTTAAAATCTGTCAGCAAGGGATCACGAAAGCTTTGGGAGCAAAGAGCTGCTCACTTTAACCCCTGAACCAGATAATCTAACAGTAATCCATTCAAAACTAATCAAACATTTACAGAAACGCACCAGCACTGAGGAAAACAATTCATCATCTTCATATGCTCATTACACTTCCAACATCTCAATCTACCTATGTAAATGAGACCAGGGATCTGACATCAGGTCCATGTACAGAAATTATAAACAAATATTCATCCATTATGCTGCTGAAATTTAACAGCTGGAGCACTAACAGTAGCTGAACTCCAAGCCCTGAGTATCAATTATTTATGAACCTAAAACTGACAAGACTGTCTAGGTGAATTAGCTGCATATGTCAAGCTTTGTTATAAATCCCAGCCTACTGTAAAACTCATTTTCATAGAATGTATGTACAAGGCTGACAATATATCAACAGTACGGCATTAATAATTTAGAAGAATGGTACCATAAGGGAGCACCTAGAAACTCTGCTCTGCAATATAGTTGATATTACAAATAAAAAAGTCAAATAAAATGAATTTCCCATAAACAGAGAATCAAATAAAGCATTTTTCTATGATTTTATATTCAATTTTCAAAAAACTTACCAGTTGATACTTGCATTTTTAGGAACCATAAGCATCACCTGAAGTTATTCAATATTTTTTTTGCCATTGCTAAAAATGCCTTTGAATTTCTAGGCCTGTTGATGTAGGTTGCATTGCATTTATTTTTCTCTTAAAGAGTGAGAACTAAAAGTGAGGTGAGGGTAAGAGAAGGAAGGAAAGCACTGCTTGCAGCAAAGCACGTTGTGTCCCATGTCCTGTTATCCCAGATTGCTCCAAGCCCCATCCAGCCTGGCTTTGGACACTTCCAGGGATCCAGGGGCAGCCACAGCTGCTCTGGGTACCCTCACAGGGAAGAATTTCTAATATCCAAAAATCTGCCCTCTGTCAGTTTACAGCCATTCCCATTTTTCCTGTTCTGGAATAGGGAACAGTAAAGGACAAAGTCTAAACCAGAATGTCGACAGTGACATCTGCAAAAAGGAGAGATCAAAGCTTTGCCCAGTGTCTCTGGAATTCAAGACAGGTCTGGATTTTTGTCTCCCATGTCCACTGAAGAGCAACCACCCACTGCTTTGATGGAGCAATTTTTGGAGCAATTGATGGAACAATCACCCATAATACAAATTTTGTTCAGAAGTTGCTGAATTATTCCTCTGTATAATTCAACCTGTGCCCATGAGGACCAGGCTGGTTGCAGCAGCTTTTTGATGTTCAGAGAGGATGTCCATAAAAAAAAATGAATACATGCACAAATGAGAACTTGTGCCTATCAAACAAACAAGACTTTATCTTATTTACAGAAGTTTGATCAACTGTGAACATCAGATGTTCTTGTCCCCACAACATAACTTTCAGATTATTGAGAAAAATGGAAGAGGGAGGGAAAAAAAGGGGAGGAAGGGAGGGAGAATCAGTCCTGGTCTTGAGTGCAAATAGACACCAAAACTGAGCCATGGTTAAAGAAAATATCTAATACTAAACTTATGACCCACAAAAATTGCTCCCACACTTAAATTCAACGTGAGTTTTGGATACCCTTTATCTGGAATTCACATTGAAAACATACAAAGAATCCATGAAGACATCTTCTAAGGCTGAAAATATATCCCTAGACTCTCAAAACTAAAGAGTATTGTGTTACCATGAGTACTTTATCAGTACAAAGGGTAAAAGCAAATGTGCATTTTGAAAGAAACAGTAATGGTTCACAAGAGCGTGTCAAGGAAGTTAACAGAGCATTTTTGGATCAGGAGAAAGAATTCAGAGGAGGAAAAATGTCCTTGGTGATGCACACTTATACAGCAAAGCAGAAAAAAAGCAGATGGGTTGATGAGTGAGTGTGGAAAATGCTACAATGGCATCTCCTCATCTGCAGGATGCTGCCACTTCTGACACAGGAAACACTCAAAAGAGACTGGGAAAATTTAATAAATATACAGCATTAGATAAAGGAAAAAACAGAGATAAACATGCTGGGTTAGTGCCTAATGCCTGGAACATCAGGGATTTATGAAAGTTCATTCAGGAAGCTGCTGGTGGAGGATCCAGTGCCTACTTTTGTCGTGCAGAATGAGGGTTTGTACAGCCACTCCTCTCTAATTCCTCAGAATTTATAGGGTTTATAGGGTTATAGGGTTTTCCATGCATGGTTGCTGTCTTCAGCTTTCCTAAAGTAGATTTTAATGACAACAGCAACAACAACAATAATAATAATGATAATTTCACTGATTGTGAAATTTACTCTTGTGCAGAAAGACCATGACAAGGCCTTTGCATCACTCAGGTCATGTTAAAGTGCTTAAAATAGGACTTCACTTGGATTTAAATGACACTGAGATCTCCTGCTGGCTGTCTAGATATGAACTCCACTTTGAATGCCCCTCGATGTCAAGGTGCTGCCTCGGGCACATGAAAACGTGTTTTCTGTTGAAATCGCTAAGAATTTTCCACAGACTTCAAATACAGAGTGAAGATTGTGCTGTCTGCTCTAAACAGGGAGCAAAGCACTGTTATAGAATTCCCACAGAAGAGTTACCCAGGCTTAATTTTTGGACCTAATTAACTGACTTGGTGTCTGATGACATCCCTCAGACTGCATGTGGCTCTCCTTGCAAACTGATACTTTTATTAATGCTTCCAGTGCCTTGCTCAAATGTGTGACACCTATGGAATCTTCCCCAATATCTCTGCAGTGAATATCCCAAATCCTGCCCTGGATTCCTTCCCAGGGCTGTTTTGCAGTGGAGCTGCGGGCTGGCACTGCTGTTCTGGCTGCTCCACAGCACACCATGGCAGGGTAGAGTTACCTGAGCTTCCCCACCCCTTGGCAGAGCTCCCTGTGCTCCACACCTGCCCCAGGCTCTGCTCAGGGGCACCGTGCCCAGCAGGATCCCTTTGGGAGCTCCCTGCCTTCCGGGGAGCCTGGCCCTTCCCTCTCTGCAGATGGATTCAGGTTTCCTTTGCTAACTCCATCAGGGCTGTTCAGAGCCGTGGTTGTGTCATGAAATGACCTAACAACTAGAATAACCACTCTAGTTGTTTAATACGAAATGTCACGGCAAATATGTAAATCGTTTACCTGGTTAAGAAAACATTTAGCAAAATCCATATCTGGCTCCTCAAAGTGTTCCTCTGCCCCAACACCACCCAAACCATCCCACACCAGTGAGCCAGAGGGATGAGCAAACCCACCCGGCCAATCTTCAGAGCCTTGTGAAATGAAGTTATTTTCTATTGCACAATAATCTCTATTTACTGGAAGGAAAAGCGGTGCACTCACTCCTATTTGAAGACTGTTTCTGTTGATTTAGGGTAGAAAGGTACACGAACAGCCAGACTCCAAATACAACTCCTTTGGGCTTTTGCAAGTGTGGGTTAAGCTTAAAAGATACAGGTCAGCAGCAAACAAAGAGTGATTTGAGTATTTCTGGGAGTTTGAGCTAACATTTCATGTGAGACCCATTTTATGAGGGCTACAAGGTGCATTTCCAAGGCATCAGTTCAAGAGCTGTATGTTTTCCTTTAATTTCTGAAAGGGTTTTCAACACAATAGTTCTATGATTTCTTGAAATTTTTTAGTTAGAACTGAGCCTAGAGCTGGGAGTCTCATAACTGTAACTCAGAAACTGGATTTGGAGCTGAAAAATAATTCAAGGCGAAAAAAAATTTTTTTTTTTGAATTGGCTATACTTGGTGATAACTCTTGACTTATTCTTCTGTGCTGCTGCAATAAGCTATATTCTGGGGACCTGTTTTTGTGACTAAAAAGATAAGTCTCTTGTTGGGCAGAAAATTGCCTCTCTGACATAAATCTTTGGAATAGGAGTTTACAGAAAAGTGGTAAATATATAAAACGAACAAAAAAAAGATCAAATATCCCAAGCAAAACAAGCACAAGAGAAGATGAGGAAAGATTTGCATTGCACCAACCGGAAAGATTATATAATAATAACTTTTTTTGACTGCCATTTTGGGTTTTATCTAGACTTTGCAATGCATAGCTCCCAAATTTTTTGACGACAGAAAGCCCCCAGGTTAACACCTCTCCACACTGTGAACAGAGCAAAGAATGAATTAAAAAAAAAAAATCTAAAATACCAAAGTTTTTTCTCTTCCTCTTCTAATTCTTGTCCATATTTAAGGAATCCTACATAAATACCTGTGGATTAAAGTGATCTAATTATAAGACTCGAGATGCTGTAAATGTCAGATGTGCACTGTGGTGCTATCTAACATCGTTTAACGAGCCAGGTAAATTACAGCACCCACAAAGTATAAAAGAAGCCACTGGCAGGAGGTTCTAGGCCTTGATTTGTGGCATTACCTGCCATAAGTACCTGTCCTCCAACAGCAGATACCCCTGGGCTCTCCTTTTCCCTCTCCTGAGGTACCAACAGCAGGTACCTCCCTCGGGTCATTCCTCCCCAAGCTTTAACTGGTGTGCCTGACAGCCCAGAAGAACTGGAATTTCTGACCTCTTCAAAACCTACTCACTGCACGGAGTCTCATCCTACCTGGCTGCTGTGTTTAAAATGCCTCAGGGTGCATTTTGCTTCCAATAAAGCACATTAGAGCTGCTTAGCTAAGAAACAGAGCTGCTAATCTTGGCGACGCTGCTGATTGTGCACGGCCTGTGCACACTTCATACATGGTCAATTAAATTTACAAACCATTTCAAAATTACCCACAGCCAGCAACAAAAACGAGCCTGGCGACATCTGGATGGCTGAACTTGATGCCTGATAAATCCATCCTTTCTGCTTTCTTTGCAGCTCGTTCAGAGGCTGCAACGCATATTTCAGAAGAGAGAAGTTCACTTATCACGTTTTATGTGCTTGAAAATTGGAAGGTCCTTGCAGTTGCAGTGGTGATGATTTTATTTTTAATGATATCATTGCAGACGATGCTTAAAATAAGCAAAGCTTCTACTCTCATTACTTGGGAATTAAAACAGAAATACGAGACTCAATTTCAAGTAAACAAAACAAAACAAAACAGAACAAAAAAATACACAAAAAACTCCCTCAAACAAACAAACAAAAAAGAAAATAATTAGAACAGAAAAACCCCAAACCCCATTGAAAATGAAGACCACGTTTGTGCTTGGCTGCTAAATCAAGCCATGAATTTTAAAGCTATTTATGATCTACTGAAATCTGTGATTTTTTTCCTGTCTTGCCATTTAATAAAGAGAGAAGTTAAGAATGTGCTGAGAGCAGCTCCTTCATGCTGGTGTAGATTTCAGATCTGACAAAAGCCATTGCTCTAAATGTGTACAAACACTTGTCTGTGGTAAATTTTGGGTATCATCTGTTGATTTTATTCTTGGGAAGTTTTTCCTCAAGTTATTTCAATTCAGTGAAAATTATCTCAGGAAGCAAGTGAGGAAGGAAATGGGCTGGTAAATATTTAAAAGGTTTTGGAGGATGGGCTTTGAAGAGAGCAGCTGTGGCTGCCCCTGGATCCCTGGCAGTGCCCAAGGCCAGGCTGGACAGGGTTTGGAGCAGCCTGGGACAGTGGGAGGTGTCCCTGCCATGGCAGGGGTGGCACTGAGTGAGCCTTCAAACCCAAATAATTCTGTAATTCTATCATTTTACTTCTACAGCACTCAAACAGAAAGAAAACCTGTGACAACCATTCCTCAGTGAGGCCAGGATGTGTCGCAGACATCTTTTTATGAAAAATCCTTTCATTAGGATTTTCCCTCCTCAGAAGCTGAGAGGCCTCAGGAACAAAATGTAAACAATGGTTATCTGCTGCTGTAGAATACAACAGGTAGATCTTTGATTGGCCCATGTTGGATTTTTGTAATTAATGGCCAATCACAGTGAGCTGGCTTGGACAGAGAGTCTGAGACACAAGTCTTTGTTATCGTTCTTTCCTATTCTATTCTTAGCCAGCCTTCTGACGAAATCCTTTCTTCTATTCTTCTAGTATAGTTTGAATGTGATATATATCATGAAATAATAAATCAGCCTTCTGAAATATGGAGTCAGATCCTCGTCTCTTCCCCCAACCTGAGATGCCTGTGAACACCATCACAAGGATGAGCAAATCCCTCCCCACATTCCCAGAGAGCAGAACAGAGTGTTTAATGGCAGAGGAACAGACTGAGTCCCTGCAGTGGAGTTTAATGGTGGCATTTCCAAATGGAAAGGCTGCAGGGTGAAAAATTAAGAAATATTCTTCTGGAAGAAGGCTTTGTGTGTTTGTCTGCCTAAACATGTGTAAGAGAAGTGTATTCTCTAATGTAATGCAAGTGAGCAGCAAGAAAACCTTCTAATGGTGTGTAACGCCTATTAATGTGGGTAAAAGCAAGAAATGTGAATTATAAAGCCGATCCTGTCTGCACAAAGAACTGAAGAGATCCTCTGCTGGTATTTTTCCAGTTATTGAACCATCAGGTGTGGCAGTATAACACGAAATATGGACGTCCAACAAATGTCATACTAAGTACTTTTCAAAGATGTAATTGATCATCAAATTCCAATAACAGTCTAAGTACTTAGTTGATATTGAGATTAATATAGAGCTTGCTGCAGCCAGAACCTCTTCAGCTTCTGACCTTGGCTGGTAGTAAAATCCAATCGATATTTAGACCAAGCAAGACTTCCAGAGAGGATACATTGGAGACATTAGTTTCCTAAAAAAATACTGTCATCAGCTAGAAAATTTAATCCTCTGTGAGGAATATGGTGGAACAGAATTGAGCAGCAAGCCAAAAAAAAAAAGTGAATATTCTGCTGAACACAAACAGGGTTTACTCCAGCTCTGGTTTCTCTCCTCTGGCTTCAAGATTTTCAACTCTCACTTCCTTCCCATGTAGAAAACAGCTCCTGTGTAAAGGGGAGATTTTGCTTTGCAGACCTGGTTAGAGGACACAGAATGAGCAATTTGATATAACATTCATCCAGTCAAGACTAACCAGTGCATCTTAAATTTCAAATTGCTGGGTGCACCCTACAGGCAAACATTTCATGGGCCAGGAATTATTCCTTGGAATACTCTGGGGGAAAAAAAGAGATTCACAAATTTTCTACTATTTCTTACCCAAATTTCTCAATAACAAGCTTGCTGACAGTGTAAGATAAATGCAATTATGTAATACTTATTTAAATAGTGTTTTTATCACACATCTTATGCCTTTTTTTCTTTCTATATATTTCAGCTATATCTACATAAAAATAGAAAATATATTGCTAAAATATATAATAGTTTTCTGAGTTTTATTCAATTAGTCTTTCCAATGTCTTTGATATCTTAGAACTAATTACCCCAAGCACATGCTGGACTGAGGGAAGATTAAATTTACAAAAGGATTCAATCTAATCTGATCTGGTGCAGATTTTATGCCAATTGTTATGCCTGGCATGCAAAGCCATGTCTGCAAAATACCTGTGACATCCTTTTCAAGCACATGATGGAGGTGACACGGAAAAAAAATACTGTCCTAAATGGTTTCTTTAACAAGATTGTTTGCCACCAATAGGATAAAGAAAGCGATTTTTAAAAAATTACTTTTTATTTCATATATGCATATATACATGTCTATTAGGGTTTGTTTGACTGTAGGGTTCCCATGAATATAATGATTTATGAAGCCTTGTGCAATGTCTTGACAGAAAAATCAATCCTTGAGAAGCCGTTTGGAATTTTGAAAGCCATTTATAAAATCATAATAATTTTATCAGACTTAGTCCTTTCCCCACCCTCACCTTGCCTGGACCACAGTTGCTAAAATCCCTTGCAAGGTGTTTTGGGGTTTTTTGTCTGTAATTCTCTGACACATTTGGTGCTGAATCCAAACCACTTACCCACCAAGTCAGGGGACATCACCTCACCAGCCCTAACAGAGCAGAACCTTTTGCAGCAAGGAATCCTCAAATGAAGCTCTTCAGCTGTGAAATTGGCTTTTTTTTATGTTATGTTCTCCCAAAACTGACAGCACTGAGAAAATCCCAATTCCTTCTGAAGGCAGAGGAAGAAGGCTGAGCCACGGGCAGTTCAAGAGACACATAAAGAGTTATGAACAGAGAAAAACAGAGTATTTTGTGAGCAGCTCCTTCTGCTCTCCTGGCATTGCTTGGCTCAGGTTTGTAGGACAAACACAATGTTTTCATTTCCTCTCCTTTATGGATTGTCAGTGGGTGAGGTTTGTTTTCACATCCAGCTGCCTTCTGACACGAGGCAAGGAATTCAAGGAGCTGGTGCCTCCCTGCTGGCCAAGGTGGCATCAAGAAGGAAAACGTGAGAGGAGCTCAGAGAAAACTGTAATTTTGTTTTTCTTTGGATTCATAAATCTAAAAGTAACTTTGAACAAGGACTTTTATATACAGATAGATTTTTATAAACAATCACCTAATGCATCTGGCCAGGAAAATGGATGAAAACCCACCACTTGCACCCCTTTCCTTAATGGAATGCAGGTTTCCTTGCACTGCTGGGCAGTGAAAGCTCTGACCCACATTCGACACACACTGGAGTAAAAATGAGTCAAAATAAGTGCAGCAAACACAGCTGCTAAATCACCACCTCTCCCCATCCCATTCCCCTCAGTGGAGAGCATCAATTATCTCTAAGTACAAGATTAACTCAAGAGGAGCAGCAGAGGGATGGAGGCTGGGGCTGCTCTGGGCTTTGGAGGACACAGGGATTGTGCTCAGCACACATCTGCAGGCTCCCCCTCTTAAATCAAACCCTGCTCCACTGCACCACCTTAATTGTTCCAGGTGTTGTAGTCAGTAAACATTTGCTCAGGATTTTATGTGTGTACTATACTTGAAGATTTGTTTTCTATTTGAAATACTTGAATTTTCTTCTGTCTTGGTAACTGGAAGAAAAATTAACTCTGATAAACCCACTTGGGATCACGGGTTGTTTGTTAACCTTTCCTGGTAGAACTGTATTTTTCCACGTGATTTGATTTTGTGATATTCTCACACCAGCAAATGAAACCAAAGAGCACAAAGAGTGAAGTGGAGCTGCACAGACACTGCAAGGTTCTGGTTGTAAAAAAAAAAAAAAGGAAAAAAAAGAAAAAAATAGGTGTTGAATGGCAAATGATAAGAATATTATGAAATTTTAGAAATAGATTATTCCTTAAATTTAAGCTTTTTCACATTGCAGCACAGATATGAAATAAAATGGAGTCTAACAGCAAGGATAGTGCCGGCAATTCCTCTGCAGAACATGCACAGAAACTTAATCTCTGTTCTGCCATAGAGCTTGTATTCAACCAGAATTTTTATGTTTGTTTTCATTGATTGTATAACAAATAGAACAGCAATAGCCAATGCACTCAGATGGTCAACTATGTCCAACATATCTGCTGTGGATTGTCTGAAATGTTCTTTGTTTTTAATCAGTTCATCTCTCCCCTCCACAAAGAGCCAGGAAAAGGGGAGACATCATCAACTCCTTCCCTTTTTTCACATTTAAAATTCAAAGATACAAATAAAAGATAATTGAGTCCTATCCAGAACTGGGCTGAACCTGGGAATTTTGCAGACACATACTTGTGGCAGTCCAACCCTTCCGTAGCCTTTCCAGATCCCCACCAAACCATGTCCCCACATCCACTTGGTGTTTGAACACTTCCAGGGATGGTGGCTCCACCCTTCCCTGGGCATCTTGATAACCCCTCCAGTGAAAAACTGTCCCTCATTCAATCCAAACCTCCTGGCATGGATTTCCCCTTGTCCTGCCCCTGTTTCATGGGAGCAGAGCCCAACCTGGCTGCACCCTCCTGCCAGGGAAATGGCAAGAAAATCCCCACATTTGTCACATACTTTATCAGGCATCCCCAAGCCACACAGGGCTGAGCAGTAGGGATGTGAGGAGGAAGGACAAATCCCCCTGGAACTTTGGGGTGAAACCCTGGCAGAGCTGCTCCCTGATGTCCATGCAGCACCACACTGATTCAGCTTCCATCCAGAGGGGAAAAGCAGCTTCTGAGCCCCTCACAGCTCTCCAGGTGGGTTCCACAGCTCCATCCCTCTCCAGCTGGAAATTCCCACTGCCCCAAGGTTGTCTGAGCCACCTCCCAGCCCCTGCAGTGTGGTTCTGCACCAGCACTGCCTGCCCTTCTGGGGAATAGGAGTCATAAACCCCCCAGCAACTCAATGGCTGTAATGACTCCTCTGAAGCTTTTTATAGGTGATCAGCTCCTGGAAAGGTCTGCTGGTAATTTGTGGAGAGGGTACATTACCATTATCCTTGAGGAGTTCCTGCTCCCTTTTTATACACCTCTTTTCTCTTGGGGGGACTGGGAAATGAAAGGGAGGAGTTAGTCTGGAGCCTCTCGCTGAGCAGAGGCTGCATTTATTTCTCTGCAGCCATGGAGAGAGCTGCAGCCTGCTGCTTCAGGGCTGGATGTCTCCCTCCACCCCTCTGCAGTTCAGAGGGTGGCAAAGGGGGCAGGAAAGTGAATTGAAATCTCCTGGAAATGGTATGAAAGGAAGGGACGAGATTCTAAATAGCATAAACCAGCAAAGAGCTTTAATGGTCAGGCATCATCACAAACCCCTCTGAAGCAAGCAGGGGAGAAAATGTAGGAGGTTACTTGGTTTGTGAACTGCCCACATCAGTGAAATGCTCCTGGGGACACCTGGGAGGGAGGCTGGGTGAAGCCAGTGATTTCTCCATATAAAGCAAGATGCAGCCCTGGATTTGGGACAGTTCTTCCCACGAAACTCAGCCCAAATGAAAATTGACAAAGATTGAGTCATTTACCCAGTAATCATAAAGCTCAAGTAAGTGTCCCCAGTGCAGCTTTCCTGGGCTGTGGCTGGCACCACTGCCACACCACTGCTTTTCCAGCAAACCCTTCCCACTGCAGACAGCACTGCTGCCAACAAAACAATCTTCCAGAGATCATACAGTGTTAAGGAGTGCATTTGTTTAAAGCATTATGAAATAGCTCCCTTGCAGATCTCACTCTTTAATTTCCTGCACTGGGGCTGAGGTGTGGGACACCAATAGTGACAGATCAGATTTACACCTCCAGCTGCACAGCACATCAGCCCTGCTGCAAAATCAGCTCTGGGCTCTGCACCTGTTGCTCCCAGGGGACTTGAACAAACTAACAAAAAGCAAAAATTACAAGCAATTCCTCCCAACAGGGAAACTAAGCCCCCTACATTGATAATTTGCCTTTTGGGGGGGGAAAAAAATCAAAGGAGATATGACTTTTTCTTCTTTATCTTCTCAATGAATGCACTCGTTCTCTTCAATGCAAGGTTTCCTACAAAACTTGTAAGTGCAGCACAAATGTGTGAATATGGTGGCTAAAATCAGTCACAAGTTGGACACTGCCTAGCAGTGATTTGGCAACCAAGGTCCAAGGCCCAGTAAAAGCAATTTGTGTCATTATCAAGCAAAGAATTTTTGGCACATTATTCGGTATGTTGCACACATATTTATGGTGAAATGGGTGCTGTTTAAATAGGATTTTATTTAGGGTGAAACAACAGAGAGACATGAGAAGCTGGGGGAGGAATTGGCACGGCAGATATTCCTCATATCACAATACCTTCCAGTTCTCAGACCTAAAAGTGCTCCAGGAGAGCTGGAGAAGGACATTGGACAAGGGATGGAGGGACAGGATACAGGGAGTGGCTTCTCACTGCCAGAGGGCAGGGCTGGATGGGATTTTGGGAAAGAATTCCTGGCTGTGAGGGTGGGAGGCCCTGGCACAGGGTGCCCAGAGCAGCTGTGGCTGCCCCTGGATCCCTGGCAGTGCCCAAGGCCAGGCTGGACATTGGGGCTTGGAGCAGCCTGGTCTGGCTGGAGATGTCCCTGCTCATTGCAAGGAGATGGACTAGATGAGCTCTTGATATCCTTTCTAACCAAAACTATTCTGTAATTCCAAGATTTTATGCCCTGAAGATGCTTTTTTGGTAAATGCAGCATCATTTCGCCATTTCCACCACACACATGGTGGTGGAACAGCAATTCCCTGCCTTGCCAAAACCTTGAGATTTTTGGTTGTGTCCTCTTTGTGTTCACACCAGCCCTAAAAATGGCAGCTTCAGACACTTTGTTGCATAAATGTTGAATTTTTTGACATGTGATTGATGTGAAAATATTCCTGTTTTGCTTGAAAACCCTCCATTAAAAAGGCCTGGGGAGTCCAGGCCCTCCCTGGGATGAGCAGGGGGAACTGAGTGGGACACAGGTATCTGAAGCTGTCAGGGAAGAGTAAGGGATGTTGTCCAAAATCAAGGGGAGGAAACGCCCGAGAAGAGCTTGTGAAATGGCAATTGGATTTACCCAGTGAACTGGAACTAAGACTTTTTGTAAAGGGTTTCAGTTAATCTTGTGTGAAAAGCTTGGTTTCACTGTAAATGACTTCTGGAAGGAGTAAAAAGTGCTTTACACCAGTGCAATTCCAGGAGAGCAGCACTGATGGCCCTGGAGCACCCAGAGCCAGAGCTGCACCCACAGACACCCAGCCAGGGCAGGAGAGGGACCCTTAAAGCACCAAATGCCCTTCCTTCATCCCAAATCCCCTTCCTTCATCCCAAATGCCCTTCCTTCATCCCAAATCCCCTTCCTTCATCCCAACTGCCCTTCCTTCATCCCAAATCCCCTTCCTTCATCCCAAATGCCCTTCCTCCATCCCAAATCCCCTTCCTCCATCCCAAATCCCCTTCCTCCATCCCAATCCTCTCAGAATCATGAAACAGAACATTGTCCATTGGCTGAGGCAAAAAATGTTCCCTCCCTGCCAGAAGAGCAATTTCTAATGCTATTAAAATAGCAGCAAATAAAACTGAAAAATATATAAAGAGTGTTTCTCAACATCAATGTGTTGATACTGTTCTATCAATTTGGGGGGTTTTTTTGTTAAAACCACCGGTGTTCTCTCAATTATTTTATTTTATTATGTTATTTTCTCTACACACCCTCCATGAAGGAACCTCATGTGCAGAGAGATTTGGTGTGGGGACTTTCTTTGCTCTACCTCATTTTTGTCAGTGCTGCAGCTTCACTCCCAGAAAATCAAGTTAATTTATGGTTCCAAGTCAAGTTTTGTACCAAAACTAAGTCCACTGCATGGTCCAAAGAAACGTGGCCCTTCCAGCTGGGCTCTCCCTCTTCACCATCAATATCTTTGTTTTTCCTTTATCAATACCTTTGTTTTTCCTTTATCAATACCTTTGGTTTTCCCTTATCAATACCCTTGTTTTTCCCTTATCAATACCTTTGTTTTTCCTTAATCAATACCTTTGGTTTCCATTATAGCCTTTTGGGGAGCCCATGCACAAGAAAATACTTAGGTCCAACACACACTGAAAAATTCAGGAGCTGATTTCCCCTTTTTCTACCAGAAAGAGGAAAGCCAGTCATGACTACCAGCTACTCCATGTTGTTTTTACAGGACAGCAATTAGTCTCTCTAATGGAAAAGAAAAATGCCGTTAATTCAAGCAGTATATTACATATTAATTACCAAGATTATTGAAATAAACTTTTAAAATAATATCAAGGAAGTAATTTAAAAAGTTGCTCTGTACATAACACTTTCAGATCCAGAATGAGAAATGTATGTGACTACTAGGGGCCAAAACATGGCACATTTAATTTAAACCCTGGCAGCGAGGGGCAGGTTCCATTGCAGCTGTAATAAATTACATACAAGTGCTACAGAACAATAACAAAAACTGTGAGCCATCCATTTCAGTACCATTTACAAGAAATCAATATCAATACTTAATGCAATACTGGTGAAAAATGAGCAAAGATACAGAAAGCATAATAAACCAGTAATGAAAGACCTTGCAGTGTTTCACTTTGGAAGAAAAAACTAACTGTCTATATTTTCATGTAGAGGGATATTTCACTGAGGCAATGTGCTGGAGGTATGAGTGTTTTGCAGATCTAAGTTTAAAATAACCTCTTTATTAAATTAAAAAAAAAAAAAAAAAGTTCCTTAAACTGCGGATTACTAGCTTAGTAAAGCTCATACATATGGAAGGAGGCATTTCATCTTGCCATGGTGCTGAGTATTTTTCATGAGATTGCCTCAGATCAAGCATCCTTCCTTCCCACACCTCTCTGAACTCACCAGTGCAGATGTTCCATTTTGGAGCTGCTGGGTTTAAACATTCCACCACCAGCGAACCAAGCAGGATATTTCATCAGGTACACCCCATTTCCTCCACTGGTCTCAGTCTCCTCTGAGAAAAAAAAAAAAAAAAAAATGTGTTACGACACCTTTCAGAAAGGATCTATTGCCAGGTGGAACGAGGGACAAAATAATCCTGGAAATAACAAGTGTGAAGTCCCTGTGGGGCCGAGGTGGCCAAACGTGAGCGAATTGCCATTTGTCACCACAGGTACCATCCTCATCCACACAATCGCCTCAGCCCCTGCTCTCCATCAAGATAAAAGGCTTTCAGGAAAGGTTCAGCTCTCCCAGACTTTCCCTCAGCTCTCCTGGATTTTCCCTCCGCTCCTCGCATGCCTCAGAGGACAGCTCTCACAGACACATTGCATGGAAAATCCTTTTGCCAGGATCTTTTCTCCTGAGAAGCCTCAGCTTCTCCATGTTTTGTTGCTTTGGAATGTGATTTGGAGAATTGTTTACCGCCCAACATGTGAATTGTTTTTAATTAATGACCAATCACAGGTCCACCTGTGTCGAGGCTGTGAGCAATCACAAGATTTTATTATCATTCCATTCCTTTCCTTAGCCAGCCTTCTGATGTCTCCTTTCTCTTTTCTTTTAGTATAGTCTATCATTTTCTTTTAATATAATATATATCATAAAATAATAAATCAGCCTTCTGAAGCATGGAGTCAAGATTCTCATCTCTTCCCTTATCCTGGGACCCCTGTGAACACCACCACAGACAGCAAGAACTAAAATATTTGGAGAATTATTGTAGCACTATGTGAATTCTAGTGCTAAATATAAATACTATATACTTAAAAAATAGTAAGAAATTAATTGCAGTGAATCTACAGGTAGGTAGATCATGGATAAATAGACAGACAGATAAAATCTCCTTTTGCCATCACTTTTTAATCATCCCATTCTTCCTTAGTAGTTCCCCTGGGGTTACTCCATTGTCTGCCACAGCAGACTACCAAAAAGCAAAGGGCATTTAAACATTTTGGGGGCACCAAGCCTCTCCTTTACTATGATCAAAACTGAATTAACAATTTACTTCCAAAATGGCTCATCAGCCTTTTGGAGCAGGTGGACTTCAAAAGCATCCTGCAATAGAGTATTTAGCACCTAATAACAAAATATGCTGGTATTAACTGTAAATAAACAAATTTTTCACAATTTAGTACCCCAAACCAAACCCTGCTGTGCCACTGCCCCATCCAGGAGAGAACTACACTAATTATATGTGCAGGGGAAAAAAAACCCCTTACTAACAAAACAAAAATTAATTATATTCAGACAATGATCTCTCAACAATAAATAACTTGGCCCAACTGCTGGGTTTGTACTTGTGCAAATATAACACGTTTTTCACTGGAATATATCAAAGATTTGCTTAAAAACATTTTCAAAAGCTGAAACTTGATTTGACATCTTCTCCCTCATGAACACAACCAGAAAAATCTTGGATTGAGGCTGAGTTCACCCTTCATTCACACTAAAACAATCTTGCAGGAATTATTGGATCATCCTATGCAAAGAATAAGATTTCACATGGGATTTTCACCACCAGTGAAAACACAGAAATTCAATGGACCAAGCAGAAATATTTAACACCCTTCAGACACATTGACGCCTTCCACAGAAAAACAGGAAGATGAGAAACTCGGTGGGTTTAGTGAAACAACAAACAGGTTTAATTGCAGAAATTAAGGCTTAGAGATCTGGTGAAAAGTCCTGGTAGAAACTGATGGAGGTCTGGAGCCCTGTGTAGTCCCAGGAGGTGCCTTGGGTGGTTTGGTGGGAGTGCACAGAGCCTGACCATCGGTGATTGCACTCCACGATCCCATTGCTGCATTTGGTGAGGGGTGAGGGTGTCCTGCAGCTCCTCCAGTGCATCAGATGTGAGGGGAAGGTGCTGATGCTGAGGATGCTGCTCAGGCCATTTCCTCTGCTGTTCCTCACCTCAGACAAGGTGCAGAGCCATTCCTGGCTGTTCTGATATGAACAAAAACAACCCCACACATGGCATGGCAGTGAGAGCTCATTCCCAACAGCCACATGTGAGGATTTGCCATTTCCTGCGTGGTGCACGGCATTTCATTTTCTTACCTGGGTAGGATTTTGTACTTCCCTGTCACAGCGTTCACAGGGGTTCTTGGATGAGAGAAGAGATGAGAATGTTGACTCCGTGTTTCAGAAGGCTTTATTTATTATTTTCTGATATATATATTACATTAAAACTATACTAAAAAGAATAGAAGGAAAGGTTTCCTCAGAAGGCTAGGCTAAGAATAGAATAGAATGGAATGAATAACAAAGGTTTGTGTCTCTTGACAGAGAGTCCAAGCTAACTGGGCTGTGGTTGGCCATTAATTGTAAACACCCAACATGAGCCAATCCCAGATGCACCTGTTGCATTCCACAGCAGCAGATAACCATTGTTTGCATTTTGTTCTTGAATCCTCTCAGCTTCTCAGGAAGAAAAAATCCTAAGAAAGGATTTTAATGAAAAAATGACTGTGACACTTCCCCACAGCAGTGTGATTTCAAAGTAGAATTAATTCATTTCTGTTTTGGTTTGGTTTCTTTCCATTAGGAAGTGTGAACTTCTCTTTCAACACCTCAGAACAGCTCAAGGAAGAATAAATCAAGTGTCAGTATATGAAAAGGGCAAGTGAGCTGCCCTTTTGGACTCAGACAACCTTTTGGGGTTTGTTCCTACAGTTCCTACAGTTCCACAGTTTAAAAGTGGCACCTGACTCCACGAGATGGAGAACGAGGTCACTCAAGGGGGGACTTTTTGTGCCTGTTCATCCATCACAGCTCAGCACAGTGCTGTGGCCAATGTTTCTGTGTAATAGCAAATGGGAATGGAGAGCAGAAGGGCTGTGGGGTGCTTTGGATGCCACCCAGGTGGTTCAAAAAACCAAATTTTGCCCCAAGGATCAAGGCTCCAAGCTCAGGATCAGCCCCTACCTTTACCAGCTCTGCTAGTATCACCTATATGTATTCTTTCCCCAAAATTTCCCAGATAAAGGTTACAAGAAATCCATTTATGGGCACAAAATAAGAGTGCCATCTAGTACAGAGATTTTACATTAGAGGCCTGTGTTGAGCAGCAGCTCCCTTGAGCAGTTGGCACAGAAGAATGGTGGTACTGACAGATGGCACCCAGCACTCCTCAGATGAGAGCAGGGCTCTGTCCAGAGCACTTACAGCTGTGCAAAAGTCAGTGGGAGTCTGGATTATGTGCAAAATTGACAATCATTGGGGAATGCAAATATTCTCAACATTACTTCCACTAATCAGCTTTTAAACATATCCCCTCTCTGGGAGGAAATCAATTTTTTTTTGCAAGTAATGCAAGGGTTCCTATTACATGTTATGAGTTAAGTCTAACTGATTAATCCCTAAAGTAAAATTCCTTTCTTTAAATTAATTCAGTGCTTTCCGCTGCCATTCAGTGGTTTGCCTGAGGACATCACATTTATTTGCCCACTCCTACCTGCCTAGGCACACCCACTCAGGGCTATAATGCCCTTGTTAGTTAAATGCATGATATCTTGTTATAATTACAAGAAATGCATTGCAGCAAAAATGCTGTCTCAACCTTTAGGTCTGTTTTTCATCACTCAGGCCAAGATTGTAATTTAAATATTACTCTAGGTGAGCATCCCCAGGAAGAGCTGAATCCCACTGAAGCTAATGAGCCTTGGTCCTGATTTCAAGATCCTTCGAGTTTAGACCTTAATGAAATTACTTTTTTTCCCCCTTGAATCGCCTCGTGAAAGTGATTCTCGACTTTTACTGCAAGGGAGAGGCTTTGGGGAAAGGAGAAGCTCCGTTCCCAGTAGATGGTGCTGTAATCAAATCCTAAAACCTGTTACTCCAGAGCTGCTTTGCCACAGTGCCACGGCAAATTTCTGCAATTAATAAAGCAAGCAAAGTGTTTATTGTAGACACGTGTGGCCGTGCTTAAAACACACTTATTAATCTGGAGCAGTCATTGTCCAGGCAGTCTGCTGAAGCAATCCCAAGCAATGTGGGGTGTGGATTTTACATTTCTTGCAGAAATGGGGATTTTTCATGCTCTGTAGTCCAGGACTGAGATCCAGCACATCTCTCACTTTGGGGAAGCAAAGCAAAATCCCTCCATCTGCACTGTCTTGTGCCTTCCAGCCCGGGGTCAGATTTCACAGAGGCAGAAATGTGATCAGTTGATAAGACAGGAAAGGAATATCATTTCCCAAGTGAATAAATTGTAAGCATTTTGTTCTAAAAAAAAAAAAAAAAAAAAAAAAAAACTCTGGATTTCTTTCAAACTCTTTGACTGTGTTGCTACAGTCCTGCACCACCTGCACTTGCATATCTGATCCTCAAATTCCCCTATTTTGTAACTGGAACTGAATACAATGGCCGTGTCCTGAAATCAGCCTTTCCTTTTCTCCTCCGCAATCTTCATTAGAGCTCCCTGCTGTTGATAACCTTTGATCTCCTCTCCATTTCTGCTTAACTTCTGAATGGTGCACACCTATCTGGTATTGCCACTTCTCCCGGGGAGGGGAGGAATTCTCTTTGCAGGCATGCCCAGGAGAACAATCCCTCACAAGGAGATGGAGAAAGCCCAGCCTTTGGGAGAGAGGGCCCTTGGTGACACAGAGGTGACACTGCCCAGAGCCAGGACCGGAGGGGACTGGCACAGAACCACCCTGGCAGCTGCTGGGCCTGTTGGAGAATTTAATTCAATGTATGGATTTTTTTTTTAGTTTGACCCAAAAGTCAATTTGGACAGATGTCCTTTCTAATAATGGCAGCAGCACCTCTGCACGGCTTTGCTGGACAGGGCCTTGATTTTAGACAATATTCCAAACACACTGAGGCAGATTTTCACAGGATAAAATACCTTACATGCTCCTGCTGCTGTGAACCACCTGGAAACCACAGGAGGATCAGCCCTGGGATCAGCTCTGGAGCTCTGCACCCCTCAGAAGGCAAAGCACTTCCAACCAGAGCCCTCCCTCACTCCAAGGCAAACTTAATAAAACTCTTGGCTAAACAACGTCCTCATGGATGTTGTCTGCCTTCATATGTGGACAGCTGAAAACTAAATCAAAACAGCAACAACAAAATTCCTATAAATCACGTTTCCTGTAGTTTTCACTTATGCAGAGTTTTGCAGCAGAGATTCCTTGGGCTACAGAATTTCATTTAACACACAGTATGGTTTTTAAAATAAGAAATACAGCAAAAGGAATATATTTCTATATTTCTATATTTCTATATTTCTATATTTCTATATTTCTATATTTCTATATTTCTATATTTCTATATTTCTATATTTCTATATTTCTATATTTCTATATTTCTATATTTCTATATTTCTATATTATTTCTATATTATTTCTATATTATTTCTATGTTTCTATATTATTTCTATGTTTATATATTATTTCTATTATTTCTATATTTCTATATTATTTCTATATTTCTGTATTTCTTAGAGCAGGGAAGTTCCCTTCCCAGAATTGTTAATGTGACAATGCCCACACACTCAGGGAGTACACACATGTGTCTGCACTGGAGTTAGCAAAAAGCTGCACAAATATATCCAAGGAAAGACTTTCCCCCATCATAAATTTTTCAGAAAATATAATTATTATGTATGATAATTTTAGCTAATGAATACATTTGTATGACTCATTCATTATGTATCAGTCATTTGTAAGGTGTTCACAGCATGTTTTATTAATTATTATTAAAACCTTGGGTTTATTTTAATTCATATTTCATCAGGGTTACCTCTTTGAAATGCCACCGACTTTCTTTTGAACTAATCTCAGGCTTGGTTTCTGTTTCTGTGAGGCTCTAGCCCAGTTTATATAGAAAACAAGAGGAGGATTTCCAAATATTTCAGTGGTCTCGAGATAGGTCAGTTGTGCACAAAGCGTATTAAGAGGCGATTGGTCTATATCAGGTATATAGACCAATATAAATAATATATACCATAAAAATATATATAAATAATATATAATTATTTCATATAAATAATTTGTAACATAAAAAGTAGGGGTGAAACTGCCCTCAAGAATCACTGAGCTTTTTCCTCTCCACGCCTATGGGGTGGGATGTGGGGCAAGACCCATCACCTCTGCTCTGTGCCTGTCCAAGCCCTGGAGGAGGAGAGGCAAATTACCCAAAATTGTGAATATTATGGGGTCACTGCCCCCTTTAATTGTTCTACACCAGGACCTGCTTCACCTCCCTGGTTTCTCTCGTTTTCCTGCTGGTTATTTTCCTGCAACACCCTGCTGCTGTAGTGAAACTAAGCACCATTCCCCATAGGATTTGCATTTTCCCTTGGGAGATTTTATGGAATGCAGCCACTGGGAAAAAAGCAACAACAACAACACAAAAAACAAACAAAATACCAAAAACAAACAAACAAACAAAAAAAAACCAACACCAACATTCCCCCCCCAAAAAACAAAAACAACGCCTACTTTTAATAAACTACTTTTTTTTTTCCTTTACAAATACCTCATGGATATGTTTTTCCTCCCTATCACCAGTTTTGCACCAGACAAAGACAAAACGTTAATAAATTAGGAAAAAGGAAATCCCAAGTCTTTAGCACCAGGAGCTGTCTTTGATCACAAGCAGCACGAGCAGTTTTCATGTGGATCAGTAATATAAAATTGCATGTTGGGGGAAAAAAATTAGACATGACTTGCAAAGGGACGAAGCAAAGCTTTGGGAGTGCAACTCCAAACCTGGAGACATAACCAAGAGTAACATCTCAGAAAGGGCAGGAATTGGGCAGAAAGAGAGAAATCTAGAGGAGGGAAATTGTTTTAATTTCCAGAGACTTGAACTAAAACCCGAAAAACCCAAAAAAAACCACTCTTGAGCTACTGCAAAAAAGGAGCCCCACAGATAGAGAATTTGTCCATCTGCAAAGCAGAGTGCAAGGACAGGCTGCCCTTTCTGCCCTTTTAGCCATTGACCCTACAAAAATAAAGGATAAAGGGTGCTGGACTGCTAGAAGTCCCAGAGCTGGAAAAGAGCACCAGAAGCAACACAGATCAGATTTTTTTTTCCCAGATTTACTTGTTTTTTTCCAGCCATGCACTGCAGGGCTCACAGGGCCTGGCCCAGAGGGAGACCTTTAAAAATGGAGAGGTTTCCATCCATTCCAGTAAACTTTCAGATCAATTCTTAAGAATTTTCCATTTCAGTGCCTGGTGCTGCCGGTGCAGAATCTCAGCTGTAAAGGGGAGAAGATTCAGACAGTTGTCACTATCCACAAAATAATTGCAAAATGTACCTTGCGAAAAGACCAGCTCATTATTAAAGTTATTTTCCTTTCAACGCCCTGATTTCCAACAAATATTGAAAAATGTTACAGATGGTCTTCATTTTTTATACTTAATCGACTTCAAAAAAAACCCAAACTGATTTTGGAGGCAAAATGAGCAAGTGCATTTGCTCATAACATTTGTGTGCTGAAATGCAATTCAAGCTGAATTTTTACGGGTAAATTACAAATTTTGGAGAAAAAGATGTTTTCTGTTTGGAGCCCTAATGCAGTTTTCTTAAGGGTGGCCCAACAGTATTGCTGTGCCTTCAACCCATTATTCCTGAGGTGCAGAAATGCCTGCTTCCAAATGTAGCAAAATGAAAAATTACAGAGCCTGTCTAACAAATCAAAAATAAATGAAGTAACAACATAAAGGTAAATTTACTGTTATTTATAATTTACCATTTTTACCTTGTTTTCAATTGTCTCTTAGTCCTCTTCATTCGAGGAGCCCATTACATTTTATTATGCTAAACCCTATCTTCTGTCACATAAATTACAGTTAAAGATCTTAATATTAAAGCCTCTTAGCTCCCAGACCATATTTCAGGCTTTGTTCAAACCAGACATTAATGCTGGAATTGAACACAGATCACTTTGTCATCATTACCTATGATCTCAAAAGTATAATACAATCTTTGGTATATATGGCACAAAAATGCTTCTTTGTATAACACTGAATTATGGAGATATATTGATATTCTTAATATTTTGACAAAACAATAAAACTAAATATGTTAGCTCTTTAGCAGATACCAGCATACCAGCCCAACTATTATAACAATAGTTACTGAGGTAAAGCTTTATTTATTCCAGGTAAAATAGGGAATTAATCATGGAGTTGTTTTAATCCTAAGTTTTCCCTGGTAAAATTTAGCCTTCCTGCTGGCTGCTGCAGGAGCTCTCTTGCCAATGTTCATCATCATCTGCTTGGGTTCACAATATCCACCTTTGTTACAGGAACAATATTCCCTTTTCAGTGGTCGTGCCTCCAGCAAGGAGAACCAGGGTGCAGACTGTCTTTCATCTTATTGTGCCTTTTACTTCTGCCCTGGAATTACCCTAAAAGAGGTGTCCATGAGCCTGGAATGGGCTCTGGGCTCTGCACAGGGATGGAGGAGGGAGAACAGAAACAATTCTCTCCTGAAACCTCTGCTTTTGTTGTTGCTGTTGCTATATTATTATTATTATTATTATTATTATTATTATTATTATTATTATTATTATTATTATTATTATTACTATAGTAATGTCATACAAGCAAAGCGCCATGCTTGGTGCTCACCCACCACTCTCAGACCCTTTACAGACCCAGCTCAAATTCTGTTTCTAGTTATTATCACCTCCTTCAGGAAAAACCCAAATGAATCTGAGTGAGGCTGAGGACAAAATATTGCATTTTGCAAGAGTTAGTTTTATTCACAAGTAGTCATGAGAGTATCTCCTGCAGGGAATTTTTACAAGGCTTCTCCTGCATATTTCCTTCAGTCAATGAGAAGCCTTGGATGATTTCTTCTGGCCAGGATCTCCTCCCCCTGTCCTGCTTCTCAAACAGCTCCTCCCAAGAGAAAATTTCATCTTTTTTCTGGTTTTTCATCTTTTGGACTGCCCACAGCCTGCTCCATTTACCCAGTTACTCCTGATTAATCACTCAGAGAGGGCAGGGATCCACCAGGTATTTTTTGGGTTTGAGACAGAAGAGATGCTTCTCATCAGTGACTTCTTTTGCCAGCTCACAAATCATACACAAAGAAAAGATCTGTGCAAAAAAGGCCAGGCTGATATGTGTCAGCACAAACGCACAGAAAAGTTGAATTTGGAGTTGTCCAAATGTAAGGAAACTCCCCCAAAAAGCTGCTCTGTGCAGCTTTGGTACACACAGACTGGCTGAGGAATATTTCTCCAATGGAATACATCCTGCAATGCCTCAAAATATCTCTGTCCACTTGTATTAGAGTTTGGGGTATTGCAACGTCTTTCATTATAAAGAGAGGGTTATTTTTTTAATATATACCTTTTCATTACATCTAGGAGTAAGGTCATGAGTTCTTCTCATGATGGAGGTATAAATATTACATTGTATGGCTGAAATAGTCTGCCTCTGTTCCTGGAGAATACCCTTGGGTAAAATAGTGTGTCAGGGCAGCTGATTGCCTGCTCATTTCAGTTTGCTTACTTTTTACAAATAAATTACCAGACAAATGAATAAAAAGAGAGCGTTAACTTCAGACAATCAGATTCATAATGCAGCCCCATTACGGCTCCAGAGCCTTTAAGGCTAAATTAGAGTTATTTCTGAAATTAGCTAAGCGGGGTTGTGGCTCGTTTCTGGGAAAGGTGGGGGACTCTCGTGGTGACAGCGAGAGCAGAGGGGCAGGAGCAATGGGTTTGGCTCACAGATTTCCTGTAGGAGGCTGGACAAGCTCAGGTGAGAATTCCCCTCACCTGCCCTGGGGTGTGGGGAGCACCCAGGTGGCTTTGGAGGGAAGATGGGATGTCACTGTGTCACCGTGTCACCGTGTCACCATGTCACCGTGTCACTGTGCACACCAACTTCAGCCACACCTTGACACACTCAAATCCCCTTTCTTCCACTTTTGCCCTCTTTACCTTTTAAATTTTCACCTCCTTTTTGGCACAAGCAATGGTTAGTCTGTGTACACAGCACTGCACACCATCAAGTCACTCCAAACAAAAACCAAACTGTAAAGACTCCAGAGTTTTGCATGTTTCAATTTTCTTCTCTCTTTCTCTCTCTATTTTTCACATTCATATTATTCTGTAGGTGCCACTTACTGGTAGATTTTCAAGTATTCCCTTTTTTGATAATTTTTACATCCTGTTATTATCCTGAAGGCGCTAAATGATAATGATTCATCTGTTCATTTCAGTAGATACACATTTGTTTGCTGAATGGTGATTAACCAGGAGCTGTTAATTATATAAGATAATTTTGTGCAAGCGTTGGACTTAAAAAATAAACTCTCCCTGGGTTTTGCTCCACAAGCAAGTATTTAGATTTAATATTTTTTTATTATTATTATTTTGACTTTTGTTTGGTTACTTCTTGTTCACAAGTGAAGAAAGTGATTGATCCATTCGAGTGAATGAAAAATGCATCATAATTGCTGCAGTCTGTCCAGCCTGAATTATGTGCTGCTGGCACAGGCACAAGTAAATAATACCTCATCTGTTTACTGCTCTGCTCAACCCTGCCAGTGGAACCAGTGCCTGACAAAAGAGAGAGGAAATCTGCAGTTTGCAGGGAGTGGGAGCCAGGAGGTGGCAAACAGCAATTATGTCACCAAAAAGGGAACTCAGGCGAATTTTGCCTGGCACTCAGAAAGGCTGATAAAAGCAGAGTTTGCCTTCTCAGCCTGATTTAAAATTGTCCCTTTGGGAAGGCTCTGCCTGTGTGTGAGAGAGAGAAGAGGGTTCTGCTGCACTGTGAGGAGCAAGATGCCTTTTCCTGGTGGGATCCTCCAGCCTGCAGGGCTCAGATGTGGAGAGGAGCAAAGTACCAGGGAGCTGCAGGCTTTGAGACATCAGCTGTGAGACATGGAGCCCTTTGGGAGCCAGCCCTGGGATGGCTTTCCCTTGCTTGTCTCTCCCCCAAGGCTGGGGATCCTTGCTCTGTGATGTATGGAGTGCTCCCATGCATGGTGAGGAGGTTGGTTTGATTTTGATTCCATTTTTTACCTTAAACAATATCAATTCTCAGGTTTATGTGGGTAAGGCCACAAATCTTTACAGAATGCCTTTACTGTTCCTGTGAATATTTATGCACAGCATCTCTTTGTGCCTCCTGGTCTTCTAGCGCAGTCCTTCCTCCCCACTGGGAGAACCTTTTTACCATGAGGCTGAGCTTAAGAAAAGCTGGGATTTATCACAAAATCAGAAAGGTTAAGGGACATTAGCACTCATCTAGTGCCACCCCTGCCATGGGCAGGGACACCTGGACACCATCCCAGGTGCTCCAAGCCCTGTCCAGCCTGGCCTTGGGCACTGCCAGGGATCCAGGGACAGCCACCCTGTGCCAGGGCCTGCCACCCTCACAGGGAACAATTTCTTAACATTTGATCTAAATTTACACCCTGTCAGTTAAATAAGTGACATTTTCCATCTAGAACTGAACTATCTCTCAAAATCCTTCACCAAGCAACCACTGTTCTTCATTCCCATCTGCAAGTGACTGCCCGGTGTTCTGTTGTTATTTATCCTTTAAAAAACCACGCTGGTTAAAGGAATGTGACAATTTCTAATTGCAAACTCCTTCCTTTCTCATCTGTGTTTCTGTCCCTGCCCTGGGCAGTCTCACAGGCAAAACGCCATGGCTGTGCACAGAATTAAAGGACACATAAAACTCACAGAGCCACTTGCTGACAGATAAAATCATAGACAGAAGGACCAGAGAGCTCTAAAATAAGTGTTTGACCTCTGTGGCGGCAACCCCCAAATTTCTGGTGGTGTCAGCAGGTTGGGCTCCAGCACAGATTTCAGAGCTCTGAATGGCTTTTCCCTTTAAATCACATCAGCACTAGATTTAAAACCTGAGCTGAAATCCACAGTAAGCAAAGTGAGCTGGGAGCCTGACTGACTTCAGCCTGCTCACTGAGGCTCTGAGCCTTTCACATCCATGCACCAAGGAAAAAAGTTTGCTTCCCTGCTTTCCTCCCCTGTCTGAACACTGATTTTTTTTAAAAATTCCCAGCTTTAAAATTCAGATCAAGCTTTTACGATTTTTGCTGCTGACCTTCAATTACACCTTTTCTTTTGCAGCTGTCAAATTAAAGTGATTTATATTTCCTCAAGTTAAAGCATATTTCTGGTGATTGGGATAATTATCTCCCAGGTAAGAGTCCATCATGTTTAAGACATTTTGTCACCAGGAAGGTGGGATGGCAGCCAGAATTCACATGGGGACTCTTCTCTTGTGGATCACCTTGGTGGACATCCAGAAAAAGATGCTCTGCTTCAACACCTAATCTTGCCAGTATAAACATTATTTTCACAATAATATTACTTAAAATTAGCCTTACAATGATCTCTTTTTTGCAAGGCAAACATGGCACATGTCATTCCCTTGCCAGACAGCTCTTCGTTTATGTGTTCCTCCCCTCAACAGAATTTCATTTGGCAATTAAATAAATACCTGCATAATTTCACAGACTGAAGAATTTTAGCTTTTTTTTATTTTGCATTGTGTAATTACATTCACGGAGAGAATATTTTAATGCCCTATGTTTTCAATATAATGTATTTTTCTCATGTAAAAGGAAAATTTAATTTTACTTTGCAAATATACATTAGATCCAGTAAAATGCAATGAACTGTAAAGTAGATGAAAGGTTCTTTTATATGGAAAATATTCTTTCTATGAAAATTAATTGGTCCTTACTTTAAATTTTTTTTCACTGGCAAATATGTGCTCTCTATGTATAAAGTGTTATCTGGCAGTAAAATTTATTACCACCTGAACTATTCCTCCCCATATTTCAGGACACTGAATATCATAAAGATTGTTCCCTTTTGCCGAGGTGAATGCTTGCTCAAAGCACAATCATTTCAATTTCAAAATGATGAAAGACAGTAAGTGGAAATGCACGAGAAGTTTCAAGAACTGTGGGGGAAAAAATATCACCTTTTGAACTGTTGAATCCTAGCAGCCACATAATAACCTATTTGCTGATTTGAAAGGTGAATTTTCACCATGTGGGATACAAATCTGATTTTCCAAGGTACTGGGTATACATGAAGAAGGTCCCCAAGAGCTGCATCCTTGTGTTGTACAAAGGGCTGTGAGCTGATTTCTTAGCACCTAAAGGATTTTTAAGCCTCTTCACCCCTTGAAGAATTTGCATTTTTCCACCTTAAACAAGGAATTTTCTTGATGAATAATTGCTGTTGTTTTGGGTTTTTTCTTGTCGAGTTTTAGAACATACTGCTGGATTCACCAAAATTGGTGTTTTCCTGCTCAGAAACCTTCCAGCGTAGTGAAGGGCAAAGTAATGGAAAACTGCTCCCTCTGTCCTGGTCATGATGCTTTAGAATGTTATCTATTTTATTTTTCATATATTTGTGATCCTGCAATTCTTTAGTGTATAACCCAAACTCCATATAGAGAGTGAGATGCTGCTTCCCAATTTAGGGCAGACACAACAATTCCTCTCCAGGCCTGGCAATGTCTCAGCCCTCAGAAATGTAAATAAAAGTGAGTTGAGGGGAACAAATTTGGGGTAAATTACTTCATTACCTAAACTATAATTGGAAGATTAATCTCCAATATTCAAATGGACCAAACTTGTAAAAGCGTGAAAACTGTGACCCATCATCTGTTTCTGGGTGTAGACCAAGGAGAGGAGGCTTTGTTGGCCTGAAATGTACCTGAAGGCCCTTCAATGAAATAGCTGCTCCAATATAAAATTTAAGGCCCTTCAGTATAAAAGATAGCTGTTTTTTATTCCCCTAATTTTGTCTGGCCCCTGTTTTAGGTATCCCCAAAAAGGCATCAGCCACTCCTCAAGCAAATCCCCCCATCCCTCTGCCCACATTATCCATGTGAGCCACACTTTCCTTCCTTGGTGTTCTCTTGCTTCCTTAAATAAAGACAGGCAGCCTAGTTTGGCTCAATTACTCCACATAATTGTTGTGGAATCCAGGAGGGAACCCAGCACAGAGCTGTAAAAATGGTGCTGTGGTGGCAGCCACTACGGGAGGAATAAATCTACTCTGGACTGGGAATCCCCTCTGGGACAGCTCCCAGTGTTGCAGTCATTTTTTCCCCCTCCACAGCTGTGTTTGAGCCTCACTGCAGCTTATGTTTCATATTGGAGAGCAGTGAGATGTGAAGAAATTCAGTTCCTTCTGCTGCTTTTCTTTAAGGCACTTGCTGTTTGTGCAGAGAGGGTTGGTTTGTAATTATGGCACCATAGGACAGAAGAGAAGGGAGGCAGCTTCTTCACAAATCTGGTTTATAATTATGACATATCTGGTTAATCTGGTTAATAATTATACATAATAATAATAATAATATCTATATCTATATTATCTATAATAGTTATCTACAATTATCACAGATCTGGTTTGTAATTATGGCACCAAGGACAGAAGGGAAGGGAGGCAACTCCTCCACAGATTTGAAGAAGAATTTCTTGGGAGCAATTCAGCTTCTTAAGACAGAAAGCTGCCTTTAAAGGACAAACATTCTGATTGTACATCATCTTGGCAACCATTTCAAAATTACTACAAGAAACCAGAAGCACAGGTTGGTAATCCACAGGACCTGGCAAACTTTGAAGAGATTTGAGGTTGAGGCTGACTGAGATTCAGAGATAAACCCACCCTTGTGGCAAAACTCTTTCATTATGCTCAATAAAAAGATTGCTGTGCCACAGAGATCACAGAAATGTGAAGTATTTTCAAGGAAGAAAGGCCTAGGCTGAAGCTGGTGTGAGTCATCTTGTGGGAATTTGAATTAACTGAGCCTCCTATGCTGGAGAGAGTGGCTTTCTGTTCTCTGCTAAGCTGTTGCCATATGATGACCATTTTGTGATATTTTTGTGGTGATTTCCTTTTTCCTGGGAACTCAGGTCAATGTCAAGATGATCCCAGAGGACACAAAGCAAAAATCAGGCAAGCATGTGCTGTGGAACATGTTTCTGGAAAATGAATATTTCCATCTTTGTTTGCATCATCTTTGATTAGTAACCTCTCTAAATAATTACTGCAAGGGTAATTATTAATAATTGGAATAATCCCAGTGTCAAACAGTTACCACTCTTACCACAAATAATTCCCATTTTTAATGGACTGATCAGCGGAAAGTACAAACATTCTGTTGATGACCAATACATGTTTTTGTTGTTTTGGGTACATCTGTGTCCTCACTCTCTCTTTTTGTGTCCCACTTTCACCTTTCTCCTGGAGACCTTAAGCCTTTCCACAGCTCTTCCACAGACTGTAGTAGCCTAAAGAAACCCAGAACAAATCCCTGCTTTTTCCGACAGAGATACCTTGGCTGTGGATATTTGTTTGAAAGGTAGACAGAAAAATGAAATCCCAGATCAGCAAAGGGGAGTGACTGCTGCAGTGTGTGTCCTTTTATCAGCAAATATCTCATGAGGAACAGCCAAAAGAGAGCAGGGAATACCCTGGTGCCTTTTCTGTGCCAGAGCTGAGGTCAGATCACCCCTCTGTGTGGAAATTTGGATTTGTCCTTCACAGACTTGGCCCCAGGTGTTCTCTGCACATTGCTGTCAAGGCCTGGGGGATTTGAACCAATCCAGAAAGAAACACTGGGGATTCTCCAGCAGAAACCAGACTATTTTGGAAAATCATACTGGGAGAAGCTGGGAGCTTCTGCAGAAGATTCTTTGCACCAACTTTATAATAATCCCTGTGTAGTTTTTGCCATGTCAAGCTCCATGTCTGGGTACAATTTCTTCACCACCTCTGCTGATTTCAAGCTACTTCTACACGAAGGTGCTTTTACTGGAGTTTCTAAATACGTTATTTAATTGGCATTTGTAGCTAATGATGTACTAAACCCACTGCAATATTTGATGTTTGTTTTGGACCATTTCTTTGCAACAAATCATTTTTTAAAAAACCACACAGAAAATACTTGTAGATGCAGGAGAAATATTTCTAAGGTTTGCATTAGATTATTTATATTTTTCGCCATGAAAACCAGGGCTTTTCCTAGTGATAAACAATGTGTATACTGGCTTTTCCCACACAGTATAAACAGTATTTAAACTACACCTGATCTATTGCATGAATTAGAAGTTTCCCCTAAGCCTGATTTAATTTGCATTGATAATTTGGTTAAACAATAATTTCCAGAAACTACAACCTTTTAATAAAGATATTCACTGCTGGCAGAAATCTCATCCTGCTCTCTATTTATGCCTTTAGCATGTTTTCTAAAGGTTCTCTGCACTTTGTTGCTTAATTATGCATCGTGTTTACCATGCTCATTTTACAATTACACGACGATGTGGTTGTGAGCAGCAGCTGCTCTGGGAGAACCTTGGTTATTTGATACCTCCCTGGATTCACTTTTCCACCCCAGAAATAAGCAACACCTTTGATTGCTCCTTGTGAAGATAGAGAGGAAAGTCTCTCCAGCTATCCCAGCAGCTATTCGTGGCTGTCACTCATGGCAACTGGTTAAAGCCCCGGACAATTTGGATTGTTATCTTGTTTTGAATGGAGATGCATAATGTGTTTATAATGGCTGTAGACACTCCAGCCCGTGTTCTGCCCATCAGCTGTGTTTGTGGCCAGATCCAGCACTGATATTGCATTGCACACGTGTGCTTCAGCCCAGCCAGGCTCCCAAGATGTGGGAAATATCAGACACAAGCAGAAACATCCTCCTGCTTCCCAGGATTTGGAGGGGATGACGGTGCAGGTTGGCAGGAATATAACACCCTCCACAGCAAAGGCCTTTGCCTTAGGTAATCCTAAATTTCTTAGATGATGGTGAGGATTATGGGGGAGACAGGAAGGAGGATGATGGACATGGTGGTTAAGGTGGCAATTAGGATGCTGGCTGGTTTGTTAGTGCATCATTGTTTTCTGTGGTTTGTGGTGTGCAGGGGGAGTGTAATTGTTGTGCAGTATGCGAGATGAAGGTAATGGAATAGGCTTAGCAGCAAAGTGCTGTGATGGGACTGGGGAAAGGGCTGGGTGGTAGAACCAGAGACCTCTGTTTGATCCCTGTATTCACAGAATTCACACAATGACCAGGTTGGAAGAGATCTTCAAGGTCATCAAGTCCAACCCAGCCCTAACAGCTCAACTCAACCCTGGCCCCCAGTGCCACATCCAGGCTCTGTTAAACACACCCAGGGATGGGGACTGCACCACCTCCCCAGGCAGAACATTCCAGAACTTTAACTACTTTTACTGTAGCAGAGCTGTGGCCTCAGCAAACCAGCCTTCACCCCGTGATGGCCATGGTCCATGAAGGTCCCCAGCAGCAGCACAGGGTGTCTGTGTGACATTCCATCCCATGTCCCCTCAGGCCCTGCTGCACAGACCCCTCAGGGGAAGCTCCACATCCTCCCCCAGCACGAGGAAAAGCTGGAACACCTCTCAGTGGCATCACTGCACACACAGGATTGATCACAGGTGGGATAAATGGGGGGTCACCCTCATCCAGCAGTGCAGGAGGGCAAAGGGTGGTGCACAAACCCCAGGGATGGGGCAGAAATCCTCACGTGGGGCAGACTTTGCTCCCGGGGCTTAGTGCAGCTGCAGGTAAGACACAGCTGAGGGTTTTTCCACCTGCACATTCCCACGTTTTATTCCAGTGCTTCCTTCTGCACCCTTTCCACCCTGTGTGCCTGCATGAGCCGTTCCTGCTTACAGGAGGTAAGACAAATGACCAAAACTAAACTTGCCCAGAGGCAGATAGGCTTTTTCTCACATTAATTAAAGAAATTAGGGGATGATGAAGGCATAGCCACAGGAAATATTTCAGTTTTTATGTCACGGGCTGATAAATTTTGATTTAGAGGAAAGATTTTTAAATCCCTCATTGACAGCTTTCAGCACATTGCTTCCCAGAAGTAACCAGCAAGCACAACACCGACTGCTCCCTAGAATAAATTGCCAGTAGTAATAAAGCTGGGGCTCTTAATTATGCTGGAACTCGCTGTTCTCTTCTCCCTGGGTTTTCAAGGTTTGCTCGGTTGAGAAAGCTGAAATTGGAAACCTCGAGTCAAAACCTCCAGTTCAAGAGATGTCAGCCACATCCTTCAATAACACAGTTAAGCATTCCTGTTGTTCTCCCATGCAGGCAAATGTCATTTTTCTCAAAGTTTTTTGATGCCTCCAAAACCTATTTTTCTCAATTTATGATTTTCAAGCCCATTTACATTCCCATTGAATATCAATAGTTGTCCAGAAATAATAAAAGGAAATGAGAAAAGCTGAAGGGCACTCATACATGGAACAAAAAGGAGGCTGAATGTCTTTAATTTTTCCCTTTCCTGTGTTATTGACCAATTTCAAAATTGTGAACGTTTCAAATAGTTTGAAACACACATTTGAAAGACAAGTCTTCACTTTATTGACGGATCTCAATCCCAAAAGATAAAACTATGGGGTTTTGTCAGTTTTTCCAAAGACAGAAGCCTTTTATTAGGTCATAAATTATTGGAAGGACAGAGTTGATAGACTTCTTTAGGCTGATAATGTACTTTGAAAGAAAAGGCAGTTTTACACTTCTGCAAAATCGTATCTAAAATATTTATATACCTATCAACGGAGACACTGAGGTAATTCACCTTTGGGTCACTGGTTCAAAACCAAACCAGCTCTTTTACATCCCAAATATGTTGCCTTCTGACAGCTGTAGAGTGGCCTAGATTTATTTTTGTTATGATCCTATTAAGCTAGTTCTTTGCATCCTAGAGCTCTCCAGAATAAAATTTGGCAATATCCAGAAGAAAGATCCAGGAATGGACATAAAAAGAAAAAGGTTTTTTTTGTCTCAGCAAATTTTCAGAGTGAGGTGGGTGAGATGTCACAGGACCAAGGAGTATCTTCCCTGCTGGAACTAGTACAATGCACACTGTTAGGAAATGCACTGTGCAGAGCTCATAAACTGCCCAGTCTGCTGTGCACAGAATGCCTGCAGTCTCATAAAATGTTATTCTTTTGCTTTATCTTGTTAGTATCATGTGAAGCTTCATTAAGCCGCCAGATGAATCATATAGTAATTGGATGTAATGAATTTAATTATGTAATTTCTTTTTTCATAATGAAACAAAGTCATATTTTACAAACAGGCAAAGTATTGTTTGGAGTTACAGCTTTAAGCTGGAGTTTGGCAAGAAAAGCACAACTGAGGGTGGACAGACCTTGCTTTTCTTTTTCTCTTTCTTTTTTTATCTGTCCTTCACTGTTTGAATCTATCCAGGCAGGGACCACAACTACACCTGTGTGTTAAACAGAGGGAATTTCACATTCACAGCCTGTGGGTGCTGGTGGAGGGTGAACCACAGCACACCATCCTCAGGGGACGTGGTGGAGCCAAGACCTGAGAGCATCTCATGCCTGGAGGAAGAAGAGTGGGGATGGCCAAGCAACAGCACCAGAATTACCCTACTGAGCCTTCCACAGGATCCAGCACCTTCCCTGCACTGCTGGCCAGAAACAGGTGGGGGTTTTTGACCCCAAAATCTTGCAAGAGGTAAGAAATCAACCCGTCTGTGTCAGGGTCACCCCTCCCTGCAGTACCTGCTGGCAGAACAGGTCAGAGGCATCCAGGAATCAAACTTCACCATCACCCCTGATGGAGGTGCTTTCCCAGTATCCAGCTGCTCTCCAGTGCCACCAGTTCCTCCGTGAGATGGAGGGGCCCCGAGTCTCCCAGAGACAGCTCAGCATTTCAAAAGGCGAGGTATTAATGTCAGCCCTTCCCTCCCTAACTCCCATTAATGACTTTCTGATGACCCCTGCTTATAATATCCTCCACCCTTCTCACTACTTGGCCATTGAAGATGTTCCAAGGAAATGAAACCTAATGATAAAACAGTACTTGAAATATCAACATCCCTGGCCTAATTAGAGCCGGGCCAATGGTCCCTAATTGCATAACTGAAATGCACCCAGTTGAGTTCTTTCTATTGTAACTTGACTACACGTCTCGGCCCTGATTAATAGAGCCAGCGCTGCAAACTAAAATGCAGTTAATTTATTGTAAGTTTTATTAGGCATATAAAAGGAGACCAGGAATTACTAGCCTTTCGTTGCTAGAGATACATTTCATCTATGACTCAGACCAGATTCTTCACAGATTAAGCTTGTTAATTTTACTTATTGCCAACATTCTTCACCACATTGCTGGAGCGAGAGCCACGGGCTCTTGTCTAGAGCGGGCGGTATGAAAGGAACCGGGGGCCTCGGACAACAGCAACATTAACTACTTTGTCCTTTTAATTCATCTAATTACATGCAAGAAAAAAGAAACAGACCATTTGCAGGCTGCCTTTAGTTGCCTTTCTGCAGTGATGCTGAGCCAGTGCTTTTGTGGGCTTTTTGTTGTCTTATTAGCGAGCTTTTGTTCAGAGAGATGGTTAAAGCCATTTTCAGCAGCTAGCGAGATGAAACAGTTTCAATAAGGACACAATGTACTTGTTTAAATTACCTTTCAAAATGCTCGAAACCATTAAGGGGGAGGTGCTACAAATAAAAGTTGGATTTTTTTTTTTTTGTTATAATGTTTTACCCTAATAATAGCTTTTACTTTATTATAATCCATTAGTTGACAATATTATTCTATAGATTATTAGGCTGCAATTTTGTTATTTCATCACACTTTCAGCACTCACTCACAGAGCTGGAAACCACAAATCTCCGTATAATATGCTTTCAATTTTGTTAAAATATGTATTTAACCGGTTTGGCTGTGAAACATCCTGGTAGAAAATGTGGTTTTAATTCTACCCTGATTAGTGTAACAGTTGACAGGGCTGAGTAGTGACATGATGGTGTCTTATTTTCCACTCTTCCTACTGTTACCTTCTCCCCGTCAGATTTTATTTATGATTTTCACTTCTCCAGAGCTAACAAGTCCAAGTGCACTCCACAACTTCCACTAAAGGGAATTTATCCCTTGTTGAATGAACATCACGGTTAGAAAATCTAATTAAAAAGAGCTGATGTTCCTGCTTTGCTGGCAGGCTAATAGCAGTGTGAGGCTTTTGAAAAATTTAGTGCCTACAGGTAAAATAAAAGTGTATTTAGCATTCAGTGGTCACAAACAGAAGGTGATTCAGAGCTGCAGCAGATGAAGGCTAGGAAATAAGGGAGGCAAGAATTCTTGGTTAATGGGGAGAAAATGCATTCTCCTGTTTCACATCCTCAGTTTGCCTGCCTAAAATTGTGCTGGTGTCAGGGTTGTGGCACAGAGCCAAGCTGCCTGCAAGACGTGGCTAAAATTTGGAATGAAACTCTATCAATAAAAACTTAAAATCACCTTTTAATGTGCATTTTTCTCATTCCTGGAAGCGAGCTTAGTGCTGCAGGAAGATTTCCTGTGCCATGTGCGCAGCTTGAACAGCCAAGCCAAGGCAGCAAGGACTGGCTCTGTGCTGTGACCTCAGCTGGGTGAACTGGGAATTTTTATATACATTTTTATATTTTATGTGCACTGCATTTACACTGGGTTTGGTCTGGTTGATCTCAGCCTGTGCCATGGAAGTCTGCTCACACTGCTCCAAACCCTCCTGGTGGTTTTGGGGTGAATCATGGAGACCTTAAATGGCCTTAGGATGATGGAGGGCAGGGATGGATGGGATTTTGGGATGGAATTCTCCCCTGTGAGGGTGTGAGGCCCTGGCACAGGGTGCCCAGAGCAGCTGTGGCTGCCCCTGGATCCCTGGCAGTGCCCAAGGCCAGGCTGGACAGGGCTTGGAGCAGCCTGGGACAGTGGAAGGTGTCCCTGCCATGGCAGGGGTGGCACTGGATGGGCTTTAAGATCCATTCCCACCCAAACCATTCTCTGGTTTTATGGACAGCAATCATACAAAGATGCTGCCTGTATTTTAAATACAACTGGCTACTTCTTACCCAACCAATCTATTATTTTTAGCTTGAAGTTTGCCATTTTTACTACTTCAAATAAAACTGGAATTCAGAACGCAACATTTCCAGTGTCAGCTGGGTATTTTACAGGCATTTTGCAGGCACTTTCCCCATGAAACAGTCAAGAACATTATGGGGGTGGATTAGTGGAAATGGAGGTATTTGGTTAAAGGCTGGACTTGATAGTCTTGGAGGTCATTTCCAGCCTTAATAATTCCATGATTTTGACAAACCAGGAGCAGTCACACTCTGTGAGGGAAGCAAGATCTATCCCAGTTTATTACTTGTTGTGGTGCTTCTCCCAAGATCACCAGTACTCTAACAAACTATTTGGGATCTAGAGACAATGATTAAGGGATTGTAAGGAACAATGCTTGAACCACCTGAAATCTGAGGCCTTCGTCCAGGAAAAAATGTGAATATTTGATTAAAGTTGAACAAACAAAGGGGGAAAACCCAACCTTGCCTTTCAGCAGACAGAGGGATGGATCAGGGCTTCAGCTCATGCATGTTTTGTGCATTTGCTGAGCTGACTGCTGACTTTGTGCATCCTGGATGTGATTACACTTTGTCTTCCACAGCAGCCATGAAATATTTTTAGATAAGGAATGGTCAGAAACCATGTTTCCTTATTTTTCCTTATTACAATTTATTCTCCTCAATCAGTACTGGAACAGGGCTGTGTATATTCACGTTTTGTGAATGGAAATCTTCAGTCTTCCTGTGGATGTGTCTAGACAAGGCAGCGAGTTTCTGCTGTGGTGTGTTACACGATTTTGGATAAATTAATTTGCAGTTAGACTTGGTGCCTTCTTCCAGTGCATGGATTTGTACACACTGGCTCCTAAGTACAAAAAGGAAGCCACAGAAAAGCTGTACCCAGTTAAATATCTAATTCCCTGGCTGAATAATCCAATTGGGGAATAATAAATTTAAAGATATATTACATGCTTTATGGGACTTTAAAGAGTTTTTCTTTTCCTTGTCTTTTTCACTACTTCCAGGCAAACTAGAAAATAATTCAGTGAGATTTACCAGTGAAAATGAATTCCTCCATAAAATTATCAACAAATCAGAAAGTCCTCATAACCTGTTATATCTTAAATTGCTGGTGTGATTTATAATGTCTTGAGGAGAGAATATAATGTTCCCCACGATCTCCTCCAGACAGAATATTTTTTTTTTAATAAAAAATAATAAAGCTTAAAAGTATGCTGGGAATCATGAATATGCTAAATGTGTGTGAGCAACTTATGGCAACTACAGGGGACTAATAGCAATTTTTATTCTCCACAAAATGTAACTCATTTCTTTTTAATGGTAATATGTTTGCTCAGAGTACATCTCTTCAGGCAGCTAGAGGAAAAACTATAGAGACCTCACACAAATAGCTCTTTTGATATTCTTCCTGATAAGGCCACCCTTTTAGAGAACAAAAATTAAGTTTGGCCGTGCATTGTAACATCCATGTGTTTGACCATTGAACGCAATGTGTGGCCATTAGAAATAAAAGAAAAATCAATAGGGTTTCATTAAAACAGCAGGCAATCAGGGCTATGGCACTAGCTTAATTACAGTTTCAGTAGCATTTGCTTTAATTGGAAAGAATAAAAGAAGTGAAGTGGAGTGAATGAAGAAATTAGCATATCTATCACTGTTGTCACATTGTACTGTGGCCTTAAAGCACTGTTTGCTCTTTAGTATCCCCCGTGCTTTGTGAGGCCCTGAAAAAATATGGAAAGGCAATTAGCAAATAATCAGATTGCTAATCCTTTGCAGGATTCTAATTAAAGAACTTTATAGGGCCGGGAATGCAGTTTTTAATCTTTATTCTATACAGCAGACACAATTCGCATCACGCGGGCTGGCGCAGCGCTGAGCTCGCATGCACAGAGCCAAGAGGAGGGGAAGGGGTTGGTGCTGCCTTTTTCATCTTCAGAGGGTGGAACAGGTTTCCCAGAGCAGCTGTGGCTGCCCCTGGATCCCTGGCAGTGCCCAAACCCAAGTTGGATGGGGCTTGGAGCAGCCTGGGATAGTGGAAGGTGTCCCTGCCCATGGCTGGGATGGAATGAGTTGGGTTTTAAGGTTCCTTCCAACCCAAACCATTCTGTGATTCCAGGATATAATCCAACTCTCCAGTGGGAGTTATCCTAAAGAAATTTGTGCTGTCACACCAAAATCCTCTTCAAAAAGCAGCAGCCTCCAGCAGCCAGGCCACAGGAAAAAGCAAGCTTAGAGATGAAGTTACCAAAAACACGACAGGTATTTACACTGTCTCTGTCTATCAGCAACCAAATCGGGTCTGGGGCAGTTCACTTCACTTCTACCACAGTTCAGTTCTGTCTCACTCTGTCAGAATTAGGAATAGAACTGTTTATTCATGCTTACAAAGAGATCAGCCAGTAAAGTGGCATTTTTACTTCTTTTGTGCAGATGTCTCTTGAGGCCGGCACAACTAATAGCAGTGGGATCACACAGGTAGCCCAAAAAAATATGCGGAAAAGCTAATATATTATTCTCACTACTCCTGAAAAGTTAATTCAAATGTCAATTATCTACCTTGTCATTAAATTGCTCATAAAACAATCATGACTTCCATAGATTAATTCACTCCTTCAAATTATTATGTGGTTATTTGGGGAAAAAAAGAAGCATTTTTAGTCACAGGTCATCTGTGGATCATGATTTATTTTGAACATTCTGTCTTGTTGTGTGTGCCATCTCTTGTTCAATACATACATGTTTTTGGGGTGTTTTTACATATCTCTCTGTGGAATGAGACCTCAGGTTTCTTTGAGATGCATCACATTTCTATAACCCTTAAGACCAAATTTCTTAATGGATTTTGTAATGAAGGCTCCAATATCCAAATGTGGGCTGTTTGGAGAGCATTGCATAAAGTCACACTGGAGATCAGGGAGCAGAATTTAGACCAAAGGTTCTTGAGTGATCAATACAGGACAGCACCTGTGTTTGTAAACATAAATAAATTCCTAAATGTCTAAGTAGATGCTTAGAGTGTTTTAAATCACCCTCTCAGCAGTGGGTGATGTTAAATCCAATTAAAAATCAGTGTGAATTAGGCACCTGGAGGTACAGCTCTCAGTCAGTTCACAGTCACAACCCTGACGTGTTCACTCTTTCCATCTTCTTTTCACAGCCTGGCCTTTATGCAAAGAACAATTCAAAGGAGCCATAAAATGGGGAAAGACACTAAAAACCCTAACCATTTCTCGTGGTAAAATTCTCACTTGTAATAAAATTCTCATTTCTGACTGGGCAGCGTTCCTGGGGCTCGTAGTGCGGCGGATCCCTCAAGCTTGCCAACATTTCCCCCCAGATTTGAGGACCAGAACTTCCAACCCTCCAGGAGACACCAGAAGATGGTGACATGAGAACAGAGACATGGGATGAGCTCCCCAGAAAGGAGGCAGTGCAGGGAGGTGAATGTTTTGATGAATTACTACAAACCAAAGTGAATGGAATTAATTGCAGGTTTGATGCTGTTTTAAGCACTGTCGGATAAAACATCCTTTTATGCTGCTGATATTGAATTAACTCCTAAAGTTACTGCAAATGTCTTTTGGCCAAAGGATTCTTGAAGGGCAGAAATATATTTATGGGAGTGGAAACCCAATTTGAGGTGGAACTTCCACAGACACAAACAAATGCCTCGAACCAGTTTGGCAGTATGTGATAACTCTATTTGTAATTAAAGGTTAAAGTATACTTAAACCAGTTTGGCAGTTAAAACCAATTTCAATTGAAAATATACATTTGTAATTGCAAATGGAAAGATTTCCTGTAATAGCAGTAACAGACCCATTTTCTAATAAGATGAACAATACAGTTGATGACTGAAGCATCTGTATATAGTTACATACAGCATTTCTGTACTGCAGGCTGCCAATTTATTTCAGCAGTGAAAAGCTTGATTTATTGTTTGTAGCATTACCATCTGTTGTAGTTATTACAGAAATTATATATAAACCAGTTAGTAAACACTTTGCCCCATTGTCTGTTGTTTTGATAATCACCCATAATAACATCTAGCATCAATATGGTCTTTAAACCCGATTTGGGAGTTAATGGAATAAGAGGAGGCAGTCAGTATATGCACCAGGGTAATGTCATTAGGAATGTTTGTGAAGAACAAATTAAATCAGTTGTAAATTGTGCTCTCAAGTCAGCCAGAAAACCAGTCTTGTTCAGGAGAAGGGATTTATATTTTAACCTCGTGCAGAAAATGTACTTAAGCAGATTAAAATAAAATAGGGACTTCGTCGATGGATGTAAATGGTAATTGCTGGAGCTCTAATGGCTTCCTGTTGGCTATGTCATGCAGTGGGCACAGCTATTTTAAAGTTAACCAGTGCTTGAGGTCATACTTTTACAGATTCAGTCATTAAACAGAACTAGACATGTCACTAAATGGCTGATTATTCAAATGATGAGCCTGCTCAAAAGTTACCCGTGTCATATTCTGGACAGAGGATTACAGAAAAAAAAATCCTAAAGTAGAGCTGAAATAAAATAAAGATGAAATGAATTCAAGTATAAGTCAATAGAAGCATGTGTATGGGGTCTCATTTGTTTTGCAGACTCTGCTTTCTATCAGTTCTCAGTGGTTGGTTAAATTATTCACATTGGGCTTCTTCTTGTGTACAAATCGTTTTATGTATGAGAAATGCAGTCTCTCAATAAATTATCATACACTGAAGTATTATCTGGATGGGAAGTTATACAGGTTGTAGGTACATGAGAAATAGGTTTATTATATGCTGGTACAATTTATTATGTGCCTGTGACCATTTCACCTGCCCACCTACATGTCAGCAGTGATGTTGTTTTAGCACCATTTTAGTGATATACTGAAAAGTCGAATGCAGAGTTTGCTGAAGACTCTGCCTGCATGAGCCTTTCCCTCCAAAACAAATTATCATTTCTCATAGAAAACCTCGTTTCATCGGCACCAAGCATGATCAATATGCTCTTGTTTGTAAGTGAAATATTAAGGGCATATTCTGAATTCCAGTTTTATTTGAGTTAGTAAAAATGGCAAGCATCAAGCTAAAAATAATGGTTTTCATAGCGGATAAGAAATAGCCAGCAATATTTAAAATATGAGCAGCATCTTTGCATGGTTGCTGCTCATAAAATCCCAGAATGGTTTGGGTGGAAATGGACCTTAAAGCCCATCCAGTGCCACCCCTGCCATGGCAGGGACCCCTTCCACTGTCCCAGACTGTTCCAAGCTCCTTCCAGCCTGGCCTTGGGCACTGCCAGGGATGGGACAGCCACAAGTTTTCTGTGCCAGGGCCAAATGTCATTGGTAAATCCATTTGTCTAACAGGCCACTTGAGCTTTAGGCCTTGCCAAGGAGAACTGGAGAGAAGAGAGATTTATTCCAGTGGTTTGAGAGCATCCTGGACAATCCCACCTAGGCAACACCCCATAAACCAAGATTGCCCCACCAAGTGAGCTGAAAGGAAAGAGTTGCCATGGGTAAAGGTTTTCCAAGCGTTGTGAGCAAATCCAACATATTTCTTCACCCAGGAATCCCCCAGGGCAGAGCTGGCATGGTGATGGAGGGAGGGATGGAGGGGCAGCTGTGCACAACCAGGCTGAGCTTCTGAGCAAGGGACAAAACAACCCAGAGAACAGAAATATGGGGCTTGCCCCACAGAGCTTCCAAAACCTGAAAAGACACAAAATCCAAAGGGAAAACCTTCATATTTGGGTCTGGGGAAAAGCTATGGGGATCTAGCAATAAAAGAAAATGAAGGGAAGGATGAGACCTGTTCATGAGAAAGCAAGAGGGAAAGGAAAAAAGGAATGAATTTTGAGTATTCTCTCTATGAGAAAACTTGAGGGAAAGAGTACTTTCCATAAACTAATACAATTGTTTTAATTAAAAAATCCTTAAAATATTAATGAAAGGCTTCTGAAGGCAGAGTTAATTATAGCTGTGCCACTCACTCAGCTCTGTCAGGATTTCCATTATGAAGGCTGGTTTTTTCAGAGGTAATAACTCAGTCAGCCCAAACCCCTTAATGGGTAAAACTTTATGTCCATATTCCCAGCTAAGATGTTCTTATATTTTTATTTTATTTTGTTTTGTCTCTTGCCCATATTTCTTAACTGATTTGCTCTTTTTAGGTATGGAAAGAGTTGGGGTTTGGATGGATTGCTGAATGAATCCATGTTACCATCATTTCAGGGTATCCAGCCTCCCACTACTGTCCTGCAGAGAGTGGGTGCTGGAAGCTCTGGGGATGTGAAATTTAGGAAAGAAAGATGAACATTTTTAGGAAATCTAGAAAAGAAAGGTGAACATTTTTGCCACAGCCAAACTGGAATTGATCCCAGAGCTCAACTAGAGCAGTAGGAGTGGGGTTAGAACAGCACTTGGAGTCCAGTTTAGAGCAGGGATGTGAGGCTGCAAAGGGTTTATCTGGGTACAGGAGAGAGAATTTGGGATCACCTCAAGCAACCTTGTCAAGCACTGCACTCCATCAAGATGTAAAGCAATAGCACAGAAAACCTTTATGGGGTGCTCTGTAGACTCTTTGGCACAAATCTCAAGCATCTCAGGAGCAAAATATACCTTTTATCACTCGAGTTAACATTTTTATTGATTTTTTTTCTCAGGAAATTAAAATGAAAAACTTTAGCAAATAGCACCTCTTAGAACTATGGAAAAGAAACTGCTGCTATGCATCAGTAAATTCCATGCACAAAACATCTTCTAGATGTATTTAATTTTTAATTTCACTTAAGTTCCTTAAGTGAAATTAAGCTCAGATGAAGGAGCTGTGTTAATTTCCCACTAAAAAAAAATTACAGGACACAAATTTATGTCACTTCTGACAGCAAAGTCTGGTGATGAATATCAGAGTTCTTTTCTTTGCCTGAACTTAGTCATTAAACGACCTGGTGAGAGATCTGGCTTGCATTTACCGTATTGGTGTGAAAATGACCCTAAATATGAATGCAACAGCATTGCTTGCAGGCTAATGGCTAATATTGTATGCACCGGGGGAAAAAAAAAAAAATCATTGCCTGCATGTTTACTGTGCCATTTGTGTTAGTTCTGCTGGCTGATTTTCATAGCATGTTACAGCTGCTGGGGGAGAAAGGGAACCTGAGGAAACGCACAGGGTTTTATTGCAAAGCATCATTCTGTATCCACACAACTGGTACCTCACCCTTTGCAAAGATATCTGCCAGCAGGTAGGAACACATTCCTGGCTCACCACTCCCCAGGATTATTGGGTAACCATTTAATGGACGATTGCAATATGCTGGTAGCAGAATATTTTTTTCACCCGCTGGGTAGTTGTTCAACTCAACCTACTTAAAGAGATGGGCTGCCATGAGAACACAAAGACACAGCCCTGAATAGGCTATCAGTGATTTTTTTTTCTTTTTTTTTAAACAATATCTATCCTGGTATTATGCAGTCACAGTAGTTATTACAAAGTAAAGCACAGACACTCCACAAGTTTGAAATGCGAGCGTTGTAATAAGAAAAAATTACATTTGTTTCGTTTTCTGTCCTTGTTACTTTCTTCCTTGTGATAATAGATTCAGATTTTGTGCCATTATCTGGGCTTATTAAAGGAAAGTGGTATCAAATTTAATACTTCCCATATAAAGTAAGCGAGCACCTGCTCATAAAATTTATTTTCCATGCACCTCACAAAATACAGGGGAATTAACAAAATGGCTCTGCTATATTAGAACAAGGGCACAACTGTTACTATCTCTATAAGATTGATTTTGATGAAGATTACAAGGATAGTATTTGTCTGACAAAGCCAAGCACTCAAAATTTATCCTTTTTGTGGTGGTTTTTTATTCAAAATTGTTCATTCTTAACGTGACACTGCAAGAACCATTTTTCTAAATTACAGCTTTTTTAATATAGGTTTTACAAAGTACATCTATGTCAGAATTTTTTTCATCCATAATGTCCTGGGTTGCATTATCACATGGACATGATGTACAAGCCTAGACCATTAATGCATGAGGAGATACAGCCTTTCTTGGATAAAACAAGTGCTAACCTGGAAAATGGGACATGTTTCATCAAATCAAAATCCCCATTATGCACGAGGCTCCTCACTTTGGAACCACACCATCCCCCAGAGCAAAACTGATCCATCCCTGAGAGCAGGAACATTTTAACCAACCCAGGGTCTCTTCCCTTGCAAGGTGCCTGCAACCCTGTGCTAAGGAGATTTTTAGTTTTACACAATCCAGGCTCACAGCCCAGCCTTTCCAGCCCAAAATCCTGCTCAGCATTGGCTCCTCATCAGGACAAGCACCCCTCCATGTCCAGGTGACACAAGGTCCCCCCAGCCCTGCGTTCCTCCTGGGGATGAGCAGACCCTGTGCATGCTGCCTGCCCAAGAGATGTCACGGCAGCAAGGCTGGGAGCCAATTCGCCCTTCCAAACCCTCTGCAATATCCTTCTGGCTGAAAGGAATCTCTGATGGGCTCCTCAAACCACGTCTCTGATGGAGATGTGGAAGGGAGCAAAGCTGGAGATAATCCCCTGGTTGATAACTGCAGAAACAGCGGAGGGAGAAGCAGGGAAGGAGGAGAGGAGATGAAATATGCACAAAATCTGGTTTTGAATAGGTGTTCCAAGACCAGCCTTTTGATGGTGTTTCTATACCTGGCTCATAAAGAGAAAAGGTTTTACAAGATGGCAAGAAGCTTTCAGCCATCTGTTCCCTCCAAAAAGGAATTGCAGGAGTGTTTTGCATCACTGCATTGCCCTGTCGTTCTCTACCTGGTCCAGGCGAAGGAGAAAAGCAGTTTATTTACATCATTAACACATTTGTGCTTGGTGACACCAGGCTCTGGGACTCAGTGGACAAAGTGGAGTGCATATTGTGTTTTATTGGCGACTGGAATAGAGAAAAATGCTTTCTTTTGAATTAGCTGGTCCTGGCAGGTTGCAGGCAGCCAAGCTTGAAAGAAAAGATAAAGTGAATACTCCTTGGATCACATCACTCTTTTAAATATAGCACACCATTAAGTCCAGCTTGGTTTTACATTCTTGCAACATGACTCTTGTTTCAGTTATTTACTTCTGTTTCCACATAAATGTGGGAATTCATAATCCACAGAGGCTGCCCATCCATTGTACTGCACTGAAACAGCATGTGCTGAACTCTTGAACTATAAAATGTATTGATTATTGTTTCCTTTGGTAATTTTTATTTACTCACAGGAAGATTGCTCTTTATTACTCATCTCAGCATTTCCTTTATACAGATGTTATTTCCACTGTAAGGCCCAGATTCAGGCCCACAATTAAGCACTTCCCCTGCAAAGAGAACAAAAATCCAGCCTGAGCTGCAGTTACTCTAGAAACCTCAAGCTGCAAACGCTTCCAAGAGAGAGCAAATATATGCAAGATGCTTGTTACTCACACGTGTAAGTGATTGCAGGTCTCAGTCCAACAGGAAATAACAACAGCAGAAGAGAACTGGAAATTCTCAGAGTAAGTTATTTGTCAATTTTGCCACAGCAGCATTTCCAGCTACTCCACAAGCGAGCCCTGAAATTGCCTGAAATAAATTTCAGATTTCCAGGATATCAGTGCAAAGGAATGGGAGAGATCTGTGAGCCATTGGCTGCTTTGATCTCGTTTATGAATGCCCCACTGCACTGTGAGAGTGAGAGCCACAGACAAACCAGGTTTAAATTAGAATTGTGCAAAAATTGGGTTTTACCTTGGCTAGCCCTGGTGAGCAGGGAATGCTGGCGTGTGAGAGGACACCAGGGTGGCAGAATTACTGATGAAATTATGAAACTGATGAAACTCCAGCTTTGGAGTGGACTAAAACCCACCCAGGATCTCATCATTAAAATGCCAATTAGTGACACCAGGAGTGGTAATTGTGCAGGGCATTGAGCCAAGGCTGACCTTGCTTGTGTTCCCCAGGCCAACAAACAATCAACAGAAGAGTCTCACACTCTCTGTTAGTTCATTATCAGGAACGGACTTGCAGTGGTGAAGCATACATACCAATTTCATTAAGTTTTAACCATGATTTCATATTAAAGGATTGTTTAATTTCCACAAATGTGGGGGAATTATTGAAAAAATAAAAAATAACCTGACACATCCTTGGCTGTGCTGCAAATGTTTAGTTCACACTGGTTCTAACAGAGTTTAACAGGATCTACAGCATCACTAAAACCTGTCCTGTGACCTGGTGATGTCACTGATCCCCAACAACACAAAGCAAAACTGAGAAAAACCTTCAGAGAGATTGTGCAGCTCACCTGGACTTCTTCCATGAGCAAATATTTTGGGATGTTTGCTTTGGCTCAAAAACAGCCATGAAAAAATTGACCAAATTCACTGTTGGTATTAAATAAGTGTGATTCCCTTGGGATTCCTCTAACACATCATTTTTTTTCCCCCCAAGTATTAAGGTACTGCCTCATATTAGCAAAAACTTCTTTACAGAGAGCTCTGTGAATTATAGATGTTGTTCTTTTGGATCGAAAATGTTATCTTTTACAAACCTGCACATTCTTGAGCATAAATATAAATATAACCAAATAAATAAATAAATAATTTATATATATATATATATATATATATGTGTGTGTGTGTGTATGTGTGTGTGTATAAACATAAAAGTAAGCAAATTAAAGAATTTAAACATATAAAAATCATGAATACATGACAGTTAAACCTGAGAAATACAGAAAAAAGGCAAAAACAAAGGACAAAAACAGGTCAGCTGCTCCAAAACAAAATGTTGATCACCATTCATGCTCACTTATGTGTCACGTCAGATATCACAGTCCCAGAAATATCAGTTAAAATTCCAGATTAATGCAGCTCTTTGTCACTGACCAGGTCCACAGGAATAGCATGGATGTTGACTCAAATCACAGAAGGAATTGAATAAACTGGACACTGAGCTCAATTGACTTGTAACAAGGCCATAGCTAAAAAAGGTCAAATTGCCCTAAAAATGCAAACTATGCTGTGTTTTATAGGATCAATCACAGTCACTACCTTTAAATACTGGCCCAGTTCCATCTCTGACCAGTAAATTTATAAAGCTGGCAGATTTCACAGTCTTGGCCATGAACCATACGTGAAAATCCCCAGGTTTGTGTCTGGGACAAAGGGGGCTTGTCCTGCTGCCAAAAGCCATTTGCTCACACTCACTCACATAAACACAACCAGCCTCAAGCGCAGCCTCAGCACTCGGGACAAGCCAGATTTAGAAGTTGTCTGTCTGGAGAAACAATCCCAAGCAGCTCTTGCAGAGCAATCAACCCTCCGTGGAGCCCCTCACAGCAGGGCAGGACACACGGACACCCCGAGTGTTGTGTTTGGGTCTCCAGGCAGGGCAGGACGCACGGACACCCCGAGTGTTGTGTTTGGGTCTCCAGGCAGGGCAGGACACACAGACACCCCGAGCGTTGTGTTTGGGTCTCCAGGCAAGGCAGGACACACGGACACCCCGAGCGTTGTGTTTGGGTCTCCAGGCAGGGCAGGACACACGGACACCCCGGGTGTTGTGTTTGGGTCTCCAGGCAGGGCAGGACACACGGACACCCCCAGTGTTGTGTTTGGGTCTCCAGGCAGGGCAGGACACACGGACAGCCCGAGTGTTGTGTTTGGGTCTCCAGGCAGGGCAGGACACACGGACACCCCGAGTGTTGTGTTTGGGTCTCCAGGCAGGGCAGGACACACGGACACCCCCAGTGTTGTGTTTGGGTCTCCAGGCAGGGCAGGACACACGGACACCCCCAGTGTTGTGTTTGGGTCTCCAGGCTGGGAGCTGCTCAGGGGTCATTATCATGCTCAGAATTTAAACCCCACCCTGGCTCCGCGCTCACACCCCTGTAAACACCAGCTCCTCTCATTAATAAAGCAGCTCTAAGCCAGGGAAAAACAGACTTTGCTGCAGAACAAGGAGCCTAATTGATTTTATATGGACTTCTGAGAGATGGCTGGAGCAGCATGTTATAAGCCATTAGTTTATTTTCCTTTAATTTTAAAGACAACCATTGTCCATGAAAAGGCAGAGATGGAGTCCTTGCTTCCCTCAGTTTGATCCAGGACACACCCAGGGGGAGTTTTTAGCACATTCCAGCACCTAAAGTGGCTCCATGAGAGCTGGAGAGGGACTTTGGACAAGGATCTGGAGTGATGGCGCAATGGGAATGGCTTCCACTGGGAGAAGGCAGGGTTGGATGGAATTTTGGGAAGAAATCCTTCCTTTTAAGGGTGGGGAGGCCCTGGCACAGGGTGCCCAGAGCAGCTGTGGCTGCCCCTGGATCCCTGGCAGTGCCCAAGGCCAGGTTGGACAGGGCTTGGAGCAGCCTGGGACAATGTAAGGTGTCCCTGCCATAGCAGGGGTGGGAATTAAATCACCTTTAAGGTCCCTTCAAACCCAAACCATTCTGTAATTCTATTAAACTAATTTTGTTGGTTTCTATTAGCTCCAGGTCACAGGCATTTAGCAGATCACACACTCCTGTAACTTCCAGTTTATTTCAGCAGAAAATAAATTTCAGCACCAAAAATTCGGGACCAAAAATTCAAGACCAAATTTTATGCTCACCTTGTTTGCCTGCCTGCAAAGGGTTTGTCATCCTTCATGTTCCTTGAATTTTAAGGAATCCTTTCCAATGAATAATGAGAACCCATCCCTGTTGGAATGAGCCTTCTCTCCCACCAGTTGCTATTCCCAATCCCAGTCTCCAATGAAAAGGAGCAGCACTCTGTGCTCTGCATTTTATTTCCAACATTTGGAGCCCCACAGGAGCCAAACCCAATCTGACACCCTCACTGCAGCAAGAGAGAGGATAAAGACCAGGAAAACCTGTAATATTTCCACTGCCAGATTTATGGAAAGAAAAATAGCGTGTGACCTTTCTGATTCTGTCATTATGAGCCACTTTTCAGAACAGCTTCAAGAGAATATCTGAATAGTCCTCTGCTTTTCCACCTGAAAATGAAACACTACCAGATTTCCAGCAGAAATCCTCAAAGTAGACAAGTAAAGTAAATTCTCTTTCTCCAAAGGCCATTGAGCAGGACATAAGCACAGAGCCTTCAGCTAAATGAGCTCCCCAAGGAAAATGAACACCCCCAGCACCAATGAATCACAGCACCAGATTTGCCATTTGGCATTCAGCTTTTAGATGTCAGGTTTTAGCTGAATCCTTATTAAGCAGAGATTTTTCCCAATAAAAAGCAACATTTTTATAAGCAGGTAAAAATTGCTATACACTGGAAAAGAAAAAAGGGAAGGTGAAACATCTTTTTGGGGTAAATATTAGAATCAGCTAATTGAAGATACAGGAAAGCACTTTGGGAAAGGTAGGTTCAAATGGCTATGGATGAGTTCCTAATGATAAGAAAAGTGGTGACTTTTCTGTGATTCAGTAAACTTTCCTTCAACTCTTCCATGCAAACCCAGTGGAGGGTCACTTGCTCCACCTGCCAATATTATGATTTGTACCTGAAACTAGCATCAGGGGGAAACACTCTAACAAAGCCTGATCCCCTACAGGCTTTGGGACCGTGCATGACAGTTAAAATCCCAAAGCAGCTTGTGATGAGCCAAGGGTGGCTGGGAGCAATGGGTGATCCTGGGTACAGCACATCCATTGAAAAAGCCCTGCAATGGCCAGACTCTGCACTCTCACATGGATAACTGCAAGCAAACTGCATGTTCATAAAATCCCATGCCTCATAAATAGCTCCCAAACAACCTCAAAAGAGATTCTCAGTTGGTGTGAGAGGAAGACATGGAAGGGAGGTGACTGAAGAAGGCTGGGAGCAGGGACAGGACTGACCCTGGAAAGAACAGCTGATATTTTCTATCCTTCTCTTAAAAACCACCCTGCTGCTGAATTCCTTTTTGTTTGCACAGCTCCAAGGCTGATAGGTATGAAAATATACTGCTGATAGTGCTCATGGAGTGGGTCATTTCCAGGCTGAGTGCAATCCAAGCTCATCCATATTGCTGCAATGTCCATGAATGTGTCTGTCCATGGTCAAAGGCATGGGGGCAGATCAGATGCACTGCTGCCGTTAAAAATATGTCACCAACACCTCTCCTGTGAGAATGGAATGGAATGGAATGGAATGGAATGGAATGGAATAGAATAGAATAGAATAGAATAGAATAGAATAGAATAGAATAGAATAGAATAGAATAGAATAGAATAGAATAGAATAGAATAGAATAGAATAGGAATAGATAAACCCACTTATTTTCATTAGTATATACACTTAAGGAAGAGACCAATCCACGAGAAACAGCTGAAAAGTTCAAAAATTATTCTTAAACTAATTCTAAATTAGTTTTACCTGAAGTTTTCTGTACTTCTCACCTCCAAGAGCCAGGTACAGACCTGCAGCATTTCTTTGGCTTGGTGCTTTCAGAGATGCCCTCAAGCAAATATTTACCTTGTCTGTGCTCCCAAACAACTCCTGGGTGATGCCCAGTTTGTCTGCCTCCCTTCTTCCTCCTCTTCCATGGGATTGTCAAAGTTCTGTGCAGGTATTGACTGATTGGTAGAGGGAAATGGACAGAGGCACCCAGGTGAGCATTTAAACCCCACACTAAACTTGAACCACGTGCTCAAAATCTTCCAGGCTTTACAGAAATCAATGAAGGAGAGGACACAGCTCATCCTGCTTAATTTAACCACCTCTAGGAAAGTCAAGCCTCATAACTGGGAGCTGAAACCCAGCGAGGAGAGGATCCCAGGTGTCCCGTGGACAATTCTCAGGCAGAGCATCCTGTCCTGGGCAGCCTTGGCCTGGCTGGTGCAGATTCCTTCCCAGCCCATCAGGCTGCACCAGGAACTGGGCAATCAGAGCTCCAGGTTGTTCTCCTGGGCTCAGACCCCACAAAAATCCTCCAGAGCTGTGTAAGCAGCTGTGAAGGACAGACAGCACTCCAGCATCCCTGCGCCTTTCTATCCATTTCATTTCTCTTCCTCTTTTTGTAATACAGAGCAGAGAGCCTCCAGACCAGTGGAATATTGTGTTTTCCAGCACCAGTATTGGGAATATTTTCTGTAAAAGCCCTGCAGCTGCTGGGTGCCAGCCACCATTGCTGAGCACACCATGCACACCCTGGCTGATTAATTCCCTGAGATAGAGCAGGCCAGGAGAGCTGGATGTGTGAGGGTTCACAGATGGATATTTTTGTTATTTTAATTTGCTCAGTGACAGTTTTCTGAGACCATACACCAGAAAATGTCTCTTTCTGCAATAGTTGGAAGAGTCAAAAGTGAAAACCTTTTCAATTTTTACAACCTTGCCTCTGTGGCAGGCTAAGTCATTTCTGAGACTTCCCGGGCAATTTGTCTGGGATCAGGCTATTTCCCCAAGCATCCAGAAAAATCAACATTTTTTTTGTGTTGTTGTTCAGCAGGTTCACAAACAACACGAGAAAAGCCACCTGAAAAACAAGTACATTGTTAATGCCAAGCAAAGAAGCTGCAAAAAAAGATAACACAAAGAGGAAAACAGTGGAAAAAAAATATGTGCAATTCTCTTGGCAACGGTTATTCTCTCATCTTTACATTTGTGTCTCAGTCTTCAAAGCTCCAGTGCTTTCTTTTTCATTTCACAACATCAACACTTTATTTGTGTTTCTTTTTAATCACTGGCCAATACAGTAAAACATGACTATATATTACAACTTGTCCATAGGCATCAATATGGTTATCAAGAGGAATGAAAATAATTTGGGCAAATAAAGAAGGGAGATTACACCACTTCTGATAATTTCAGTTTTATTTTGATAAACACTACAAATAATAGGAGTCTTTATAAAAATTTAGCTTTGGAACAAGTCCTTAAACTGTAATTTCCCATTAAAATAATGAATCTGAAGTGGTCACTTGAATAAAACTTAGTTTGGGCCAACACCTGAGGTGTCACCAGCCACACTGAACAGTTTGTCCCTCCCTGAAGCCACATCTCAATTCTGTGTCGGTGGTTTTACAATTTCCAGGCAAACAAATGCTGTCTTAGAGCAAAAAGGAGGCAGAGAAGCTCGGAATGGTTTGGGCTGGAAGGAACCTTAAATCTCATTTAGTTTCCACCCCTGCCATGGCAGGGACACCTTCCACTGTCCCAAGTGCTCCCAGCCCTGTCCAGCCTGGCCTTGGGCACTGCCAGGGACCCAGGGGCAGCCACAGCTCACAGGGAATAATTCCTTCCCCAAAATCCCATCCAAACCTTCCATAACATTTTGCATCATGCAAAGCCTCCCGTGGCTTTACCAGCAAACCCTTTCCTCAGTTTCGCTCAGAAAGAACTTTAAGAACAAACTTAACTTTTCTAAACCAAAATAATTTCATCATTTTGTGTGGCATTAACACCCTGCTATTTCTATATGTTATCTATATTTTTCTTGTTGACATTCAACCAATTCAGAGCTAAAAATCCATCCTGCACTTTTTCAGGGGTCGTAAATCATAAAAAGGTTATATTTTATGAAAGCTGAAGCTGAGAAGTAAACAGCATATTTGTATCAAAAGAGTTTCATCTATTAAGCAGCAATGACAGGGCCCTCTGGGCCAAAATCTAGTTTTCTTACTTAAAAAGCTTAGTTCCTTTGTAGACTCCTGCAGGGACCTATAACAGTTGGAATTGGGTTTTTTATGCCTTTGAGGCCTCCAAATGAATGTTACAGTTTTCCATTATTTTCTTTCTTCTTTTGAGAGAACGAGGCTACCTGCTTATTGCCTAAAACCTACACCCTGCAATTGTTCTGTTGGAAAATCTGTCTTCCAGCCTTTCACATGCTCAGGCATTCTTAGTGCTGCCTTTCCATTTTACCCAGTGCAGGGCAAAACACACGAGCAAAGAAATCTCAAAATTTCTTCCTTAAGCTTTTTGCATTTGCAAGATTCCCAAAATCACCTTTGAAGAGCAGAAACCTGCAGAGTGTTCATTTTATATCCTGCAAATATGCATGTTTTATTGAGATACCCAAGTGCCAGTGGTGGAAAAGGAAAAGATGAGTGCCTGGGAGCTGGAAATTGTGGTGGGGTTATTTTTTTTTTCCTTCTTTGTGTCTTTATCTCAGGGATGGATGTTTGGGTGTTTCTCTTCAGCACCTTGAAGGGTCTCAGGTTTTATATTTCTGTGTCCCACCTGTAAAACACCTCCCCATCACAGCTGTGGGGACAGAGCAGTCCTGTGCTGGGAGTCACTAAAACACCACCAGTGATTTCCAGGGGATAGCTCGGAGTGGAAAGCATTAAACACAAGTTTAATGTGTTTAATGAGTTTTAGCATAAAACACTGCCCCTGGCAGTTATCTTTTTATACTAAAAACTACGTGTACAATATTTACAATTACTTCCCAATACCTATCACCTATGGTAGACAGTGAGCTTCTACTCTAAACCAATCTAAAAGTGCCAACATCACAAATCATTCTCTGCACCAGCAGGACCCAAAAACTTTAATTTCAGCCATTCCCACCTGGCCAACAGCCCCCAGTTCTCACTGGGGCAGCCCAGCCAGGGCTGATGGGGGCTCAGCACCCACCACCACCCTCAGGTTGATCCAAGCTGAAATTCCCCGGAGCACTTCACGCCTTTCCACACGTGTGAGATGAAGACATCAGCCTGCATCTTCCTCCTTATTAAAATGTTGCTATTAGTCCACCTCCAGCTATTAGAAGATGATAGACCTGACCCTTTTTGAATGGTGTAATTTCCAGCCGTGAATATCTATATATCCCCCTCTGATTACATCACAAGCATGAGCTCAGAGTCAGCAAATTCACCACCTCTAGACCAGCAGAATAATCACTAACAATTAACAAAATGATATATCCAAGTCACAGTAATCTTTTTAGCCACTTTGAACATATATTTGTTCTTTTGATGTCCTGTGTGAATAGGAGTGCTTTATCTGACTGATGATGGGCTAAACAATGGTTCAGAGTTGTAATATGGAACTCAATTTGCTGTAACTATCATCTGAAAGGCCTGGACAATTTATTGAACACTGCAGATGAAAGAAAGAGGGAAAAAAATTTAAAAACTGACCACTTCTAAAATGAAGAAAATAGAGCAGTAAAGGGTATTGTAATATACTTTAATCTTCCTTAATGTAGAAAAATATGAAATGCCATTAAAGCCTCCTTTGAAATGGATGTGTCCGCATAGCTTGAGCACCAAAATCTAGTTAATGAATCTATTGTTAAAGCAAATAAACAGGAAAGCAGCAGAGAAGGAGTGATCTATGCTTTATACTGACTAATTCAGAAGATGAAAGCAGAGAAAAATTAAAGTTAAATTCATATAAATATTACAGCCAAGGAGAACAGTTGCAGGTGTTAAAAAAAAAAAAGAGAGAGAGAGAGAGAGAAAGGAAAGGTAAAGCATGAATTTTCATTCAATTTGCAAGTCACAACCAGGAGACACTTTTTTCTGTAAGAGCAAAGTCAGACAAGATGAAAGCTTTTGAAGGGGCACAATAATTAACATTTTAAAAGGTTCCAGCAATAAAATAATGATTCCACAATAACGGCAATTTAATCATTTTATTTGAGAAATTAAATTGATTGCTAGTGTTCATTTGTAAGAAGTGGCATTTACTGCATTTGCAAGAAGTTATCAAATCATGCTTCCATTTTAATAGTTGGGGGGTTTTAATCTGTGCTCAACGTTCAGACAGAGGAGCCACCATCGTTTTTCGTGCCTGATGCTGCATTTCTTTATGCATGTTTGAAACAAGAATAAATACTGCTCATGAACATCAGGCAGGAGCTAGGATGGAGTGAGGAGGAGCTGAGACCCTCTTGGTTCCTGCAGGGTTTCCAGCAGAGCAATGATTCCAGGCAGGATTTGTAGGAACATCTGGAGATGCTCGCACACAGGGGCTGGGCTCACTCCCAGAGTGACACACCAGGAACTGGCAGGGTGTCACTGGTGGTGTCCCTTGGAAGGATGGTGGGGAGGGAGAAGATGTTTCTGCAAATTTGGAATGGCCCAGCTGAGCTCAGGACCAGCACAGCATCCCAGGAGAGAGGAGATGGAGATCCAGCACTCTTGGGTTCTCTCACTGCTCACAGCGACCCCAAGATGTGTTAGAAATTCTCTTTACTCAGCCCAGGAGATGAAGAAGGAGCCAGAACTCTTCAGTTCTCAGTCTCAAGGTTGTTTATTTTTCCTTATCTATAAAATTCTTTTTTCTGACCTTCAGCAGATCAGACATAGGCACTCTGCCTGCCCCAGGGTGGTGTTATCTTTTTGTGCTAAAAACTACCTGTACAATATTTACAATAACTTCCCAATACCCATCATCTGTGTTAGGCAGTGAGCTTCTACTCTAAACCAATCTAAAAGTGCCAATATCACAGCAGAAGATGGAGGCCAAGAAGAAGAAGGAGAAAGGTTGGACATGCCCAGATTCCTCCATCTTGCCCCCTGAACCCCCATGCTAAAAACCCCAAAAATCTATTTTTCACCCTGTGATAAATTCACTATCATTCTGTTTAAACTATTGTGGCTTGTAATTCTTCATGTAAGGTTGGTAATTGTTTTTTCCAAGGTCTAAATCAAAGGCACGGGACTCTGAGCCCCCTGGACAGGGGCTCGAGCCCTCCAGGGCAGCCAGAGGAATCTCCTGGGTTCCCACACAGCACATCCTTCTCCTGGACCAGGATGGCAAGGGAAAGGATGGCTGTGCTCATGGCCAGGTAAAAATCACCTGGGCTTGGCTGGAGCAGCCTGAGGAAGCCCTGGCTCTGCTTTGGATCCTGAATGGCAAAAGCTGTGGTTTCCATGAGGAGCACCTCAAGGGCGATGCATGAGGAAGGAGCGAGGCCCAGCCCTGCTGAGGTCAGTGGAAAGATCTGCACCAGCTCCCCTGGCTGCAGGCACATACTAATTCCATGGTAAAATATAAAATTATGTACATTTTCACATACATATATATGTATGTAAACACACAAAAATCTTCCAGGCAGCAAACACCAAGTATGACAGATGGAGCAGCCTCACTTCAGCTCAGGGCCACGAGAGAACCACAGGGCCCTGTCCTAACTCCACACATCTTTTGCAATGATTAAATCATGGCACAAAGTGAGCAAATCGTATGTCATCTCAACCAGACCATCCATGTAATTGTCAAAATCTAATTTCGGTGACAGATCCGCTGCAGCATACGTTTTGTGTACGTCTAATGAATTTGTATTTCCAGCCCATATATTTTAACTTTCTGATCACATTAGTTCTTTGGTTGAGTGTCCACACACCAAATAAACATCTCTGAGATAATGATAATGCACCACTCTGCTTTCCCTGTGTGCCCAGACCCGAAAGCAAGGCGAGATGAGGCTCTTGTGGCTGACAGTGGCGTGTGCTCTTTTTCTCCCCCCAGCCCCCAAAATGTGCGTTGTTCCAAATTGGCCTATTTCAATTTTCCTTTTAAAACTATAAGCTTTAACTCTCAGAGGTGGGAGTTGTGTAGGAAGAAGCTGCCAGGTAACAGATGTATCTGTTAAAGTTGCAGCTTGAGTGTGGACAGTAATAGGATTTCCAGAAATGAACTGCTATTTTGTGAGGCACTAACACAGAAATGTACAGTGGGAAATGAGAGCTTGAACTTTGCTTCTCCCAGAGAATTGAACCGTCTGTTTCAAAGAAGGAAGAAAAAAGGAAAGATTTGAAAACAACCCATTTTCCACTGCTTACCCTTTAATTTATATTTAATAAGAACAATTTTTTGCTTTGTTTTGGCATGCAAAAGGCCAAAATTTTATAGGACGAATTCGACCCGAATGCATCTCTATATCTGTGTCTCCATCTGTATCCTGTATCCCTTTTCTGCCTCTGGTGTGAGCTCAGGATAATGTGGTGATGTTGTATGAACAACACTTCCTTTGATAAGGTTACACCAAGGACACTTTCTGCTCCTATCTGGCCACTCTGCCATAGCTTTATAGTTTTTAAGATGGCCAAAAAGATTTGCGCCATCTCCCGTCTGAAAATAAAATAAAAAATAAAATAATAAAATATATAATATAATATAATATAATATAATATAATATAATATAATATAATATAATATAATATATAAAATATAATATAATATAATACAATATAAAAAATAAAATAAAATAAAATAAAATAAAATAAAATAAAATAAAATAAAATAAAATAAAATAAAATAAAATAAAATAAAATAAAATAAAATAAAATCCTTGGATATTAAAGGCAACAGCTTGATGAAGGGTAAAGGTTATGTCCAGTGAGTGCCCAGAAAGGTTTTCCAGAAGGTCAACAGAGCTGCTGGTGCTGCAGAGCTCCTGACCTTGGCCAGGCCACCCAGACCTCTGGTGGCCCCTCACCTCACCTTTAAACACACAGGACTAATTGAAAAGTCTTTTCTGCCCCTTCACTGACTGACTTTTCAAGCCTGTCGTGGGTTTTGTGCTCTGAAAGGCTTTTAGTCTGGGAAATTGATGATTATTCATCTCCCTTCAGTCTCCCTTTCTCTCTGTATTTTAAAAAATTGGAGGGGGCTGGTTGTGTCGTTCAAGATGTAAGAGCATGAAAAAATCAAAAATACATCGCAAGGTGGTACTGCAAGAAACATTAGTGGTAAAAGCAGACAAAACTATTTACAGTAAAATCACACTTTTGCAATCGGATCACACGTGATTTCATTATGTTCTCCATGGGGTTTTCCCATGAAACATGGGTTTATTTGCTACCCTGTGGTGTTGCTTTGGGGATCAGGCAATCCCACACTCCCCACTATGCTCTACCCAGCCCTATCTGCAGCTGTGGGTGAAAACTGAGGGGGTTTAACCCGACTTCCAAAGCCACATCCCAGTAAAAAGCTGATTCAATCCCAGGAGTTATTCCCAGCAGCATCAGCGAGGGCTGGGACTGGCTCCCTCCTTTCTTCCTTTGCTTTTGCCTGCAAAGTCCTGCCACTTTGATAAGTGACATTTCCTATGGCAGCCTTCCCACTGCACATTTAGCACCTACTCCCTGCCTGGCAGTTTGCAGCCCAGCACTTGCCTAATTTTTTTCCTGTTAGCTTTGTAACTCTCCTCTTCACCCCAATCCTGTTGCAAAATTCAATTAGGGCTGGTTAAAAGCTGCAAGTGCAAGCGAGGAGCACCTGGCACGGGGGCAGGCTGCAACATCTGCTGGCACAAGCAGCAGAGCTAAAGGGCTGTTCACAGATTTCTGTTTATTTCTTGGGTTTGGGTGGTTTGGCTTGTTTTTTGCAATTATTTCAACCTCTTTATATTTTTACCATATCTGGGAAAGAGAGACAGATGGCTTCAGGCTGTGTCACCAACCCTTTACTACTCTCAAATGTATATATATCTATATATCTATATATCTATATATCTATATATCTATATATATATATATATGTATGTGTGTGTGTGTGTATATATATATATATATACACATACATATATATATATATATGTATATATATGTGTGTGTGTGTGTATATATATATACACATACATATATATATGTATATATATATGTATATGTATATGTATATGTATATATATATGTATATGTATTTATATATATATATATAAAATTACATATATATTATTTTATATATATCTATATAAAAATAGATAAATATATTTGAGATAACTAAATAAGCAAAAAATATAAATTATATAAAATTAATATGTTTATAATTTTATATACATAATTTATATAATATATATTTTCTTAGATTTATTATATATAATCTAATTTCTTGTGTAATTTATTATAATTTTTATATGTAAAATTATATATAATTTTATATAATTTTCATATGTATATATATTTCAAATTTAAATATGCAAAAATATCTGAAATTAATATATTTATCATTTTATATTATATAATTTCTTATATTTATTATATATAATCTAAGGTCTTATATAATTTATTATAATATATATATATAATTTTATATATATATTATATATAATTTTTATTTATCTATATGTGTGTGTGTCAAATTTCAATTTCCCATCTTGTTACACCTTGTGTGGGGTTCTGAATTGGATCCCTGCTCTCAGCAGTGATAACCCCATCAGGGCTCAGAGGTGGGGTGCTCAAAACCTGGCAGAACCCTTCAAGGAGAGGGATGAGGGAGCATTCCTGGAGCAGGGAAGTTAGAGGAGCACTTTTGCCTTTCAGAAGCACTGTCTTTTAAATGAAACTGCAAAATGGTGAATAAAGTGCAGACTGAAACAAAAGCCTCAGTGATCTTTGGCAGATTACTTTGGGAAAAGTACGGCCCATTTCAGAAAAATCAAAGCAAAGAAAAACATTGACTACAATTCAGAGGCCTAATGTATTATTATGGCTTTTTATGGATTTTATATATAATTTCCTGTAAAGTTAAGAGGTTGAAGTGATCTCTTACATTCAGCTGCATTATCAGCATAACACCAAACAATTTTCTACATCTTATTATGTTCACAGTTGACATACTATTAGAGAAATGTGCAGCTGTCTTACTCTGCTATTCATTTCCTCATTACTATTTTATAAATATATGATTAACAGTTATTGCAGCTGCCTAATTCACATTTATTGCAAATGCAACCCCACAAATGAATGTTCAAAGCAAAGAGATGTGGTTTTAGACTAATTTAAATTTTACAGTTCCATTTACCCTGCTTTTTAATTTACTGTATAATGACCCTATTAGAATAAAACACATCTGGAAGTTCTTTGGGGAACATTTAATTTTCTGTGGCTTCAGTACTAACAGAACTTGTACCATAAAGGCCACAGATGCTTTGAAAACTGTACAAATTTTCACATTTTATGCCAAGATGCTGGTTAATTGTACAGATGAGACAATTACAGCAAGGCAAAAGATAAAGTTCTCCCTACCTTGAAAGCAAACTAAAAACCTCACCCTTAGGAAACTGCATTTTGGCAATAACCATTTTTCACCTCATCTCTAGGATAGGGAGATTTGAGGTGGAATAAAATGGACCCAAAATGTTCAGACCAAACCCAAACAGCATTTTTCAAAGCCCTGGGACTTCTCCTTAGCCTTAACACCCTTGTAAAGGAAGGGAAAATGTTCTCTCCCGTGCCTTTCCCAGCTTCACTGCCAGCCCCTAAGCTTCTCATCATCACTATTAAGTGAAATAGTAAATCAATGAGACCAGAGAAGGCTTTGGAGGTCAGTGGGCAATTCCATAAACATCCCACATTTACAGGTTGTGGCCAGGATACAGATGCTGCGAGTCCCAGCCTGCCATATTAGCAGAATCACCCTGAGAATTTGAAATTGATTTGAATATTAAACACAGATCACTGCAGCAGAGCTCTTTTACAAGAAAGGATGTGAATCCATTCTCATTGATTAGTTAATTTATGTTCTACAACTAATCGAAACACAAATCTCATTAGCCACAGGTCAGCAGACTTGGGGAGGGGGAGAGGGGAAAATCATTTGGATAGCCCAGTTAGCTGTAAAGATATAATTATAAACCAAACTGTTTAAAGGCAGTGCCTTGATCAGCATGTGCAGCTGCCAGCGAGGCTTTGTGTGGCTTCTCCCCGGCACTGAGGGGCTAAAATCTGATTTTTGGGAAGGTGGTTGCAGGCACTGAGCTCCCACAGGGAGCAGCAGCCTTGGCTTGCTCAGAATCCAGGCAGAGCAAGCAAAGAGCAGAGTGTTTACACAGTGGAGGCACAGCTTGAGGAGTCATGAGCCATGTTAATTAATGAATTAATTAATTAATAGTGACCTCCTTCCATGCTGGAGCAACTCGAACGCACTCAGCAGCCTCAGCTCTTTTCCCTGAGTGTGCTCAGCCACCCCCAGACTGCACCAGATGTCAGAGCACTGAAATGCAGCTGGATCAGAGCTGCCTTGTCTGATTTCTCAGGAATATTCTGCAGCGTTCCTGCACCCAGGAGCAGCAGCATTCACCTGATGTGTTTTCAGTCAAACAGCTGATAGGAATTTGCAGCTCAGAGGAGTATAAATATGCAAGCACGAGTGCTAGAAACACTTCCAGCTCATTGCTGAACACTGTTTGATAAATTAGGATTTGACAGCTATACCCTGATAAAAAATATTTGCTAATTAAATGAAAATTTTCCATGTGTTATGTAGGTTTTGTCCATTTAGACTCGAAGTAATGGGAGTAGTTTCATTAAAAGCTCATATATTGTACTACAATTTTACCCTGAAGTCCTTAAGCAACAAAGTTTCAGAATCAAATTATTATTCCAGGCAGATCTTTCTGTATTTCCGTAGTCCCTTCCATTCTGTAATTGCTTTATACTCCATTAAACGCACGAAATAATATTCTGCAGTTAGTAATAATAAAAAACAATAATAATGAACCCCTTGGAGCTGCAGAGCTCTGTGTACACACAAAACCAGGAGAGACAGGGCACCAAAAGGAGGCTTGTTTTTGCAGCTGAGCAAACGTGGGCAAATCCAGGTAAGAATTTTTCCCTTCCCAGTGTCAGCTCAGCACAGGAACCTTCTCCTCCTGGCAGAGGAGGCAGGAACAGTGAGCTGTGCTTTTTCTCTGCAGCAATGCATCCAGAAGAAGCTGGTGATGCTCTCCAGGACGCGCCTCACCCTCTGGAACTGAGCCTCCACCTCAGCAGGGCCTGGAGGAGCTGTGCCATTCCTCTCCTTGGCATGAGGCAGCTCCTTAAACAAGAGGAATAATGTGGAGTTTTCCAGAGGAGCACCACTGCAGGAAGGTAGGAAACATAAAGAGTTCTAAACAAAGTCTCTTGTTTTGGACTGGCTTTGGGTGAGCTGTGGGTTTGGGCTTCCATGTGTTGATTAAATCCATGCTGTTTGGTTTTGTTTAGGAGACAATCTCTGTCACAGGGACCAAAGCAGCTGGTGTGCATCACTCCTGCTCCTTCTGGTTGTTTCCCTGAGAAATATGGGAAATGGTGCTCCAGGAGCTTCAGGTTTCTCCACTGGGCACCAAGCTGTGATTGCCCCTCAAAGCAGAGATTTACTGGAGGTCAGGCTGATCCAAAACCTTCAGGTTTAGCATCAGTCAGAGCTAGAGGCAGAGAACTCAGAGGTTCTTGTATTTTATCCTGGACAAATCCAGTGACTCATTGTGTAACCTTTGGGAAGTCACTTGACCTTTTTGGTGTCCATTAACTCACGTGAAAACTCAGCAAATGGCAGGACCTTGCTGAAAAGCAGACACTTAAAACTGAATTTTCCTGGGTAAATAAATGAGAAAAACAAGCAACAAAGAAAGGCACTGTTCAAAACTCATCCCGTGACCCCATTATTCATGGATCATTAGTGTAATAGGCCACATGGGATCCATAAAAGGCATTATTGCCTTTTATGTCATTGCGTATTTAGAGAGTGATAATCCATAGATTATTGAAACAATATAGACTCTAACAACTCCTTCCAACCTATTTTAAGACATCTCAAGATTTCAAAAACAATAACCAATGAACATTATGTATATATCTATATATATCTGTGTATGATTTATGCAGTAGCAGCAACTGCAGTGCTTTTGCAAAGAAAACTCCTTTTAATCTCTGGACTGAAAGCATCTAGTTCACATTATGGTAAGTAGTTGGCAAATGATCATTTTATTAAGTTAAAGGCACTCATTAGTGCTGCTTTGAAAAGGCTATGAACCCTGCCCCTCCCTGCAGGGAGTATTAATGCCTGAGATGGCTGAAAATACTGATAATCAAATGAAGTGCAAACAAAAAGGCTGCATCTAACGGCACATACACAGCGTTTTTCCTTTTGGTTCAAACACCATTATTCTCCATTCTGCAGCTCTCTTTTTTTCCCTTTCTGCCACAGACAGGTACTTTACTCCACGTCTCTCTCTGAAAAAGGCATTGGAAGCTACTATCATGAAATTAGTTCTAATAATAGTTACAAAGGAACAGAACCAAAACCCATTTGAAACAGAAATGTGTTTGCACAGAAGAAGGTGCTGCCACTGTCTTGTATCTTAACATTATCTTATTTTTTTGTTGTTTTCTACATTCCACATCCTCAAAGTACTTCTGTAGGAACAGGGTCCATAAATACCAGTAAGAGCCTGCACCCAGAATATCAAGGATGTACCTAAAACAAACCAAGAGATAAAACATCTCTTCACTCAGCGAGGAAGGGACCCACACACCTCATCCAAGGTGACAAGGGACAGCTGTCCCTGGCTTGTGGCCCTGCTTGCCACAGCCACCACCCTGCAGGTCTGAAGGTGTCCTGCTCATGAGGGTGTTCCTGAACTCCTTCCAGGCCAGGTAATTGTGCTGGCAAAGACTTTAAACAACTCCAGCTCACCCAGCAGGTGAGGAACACCTGGAGAGCTCAGCCTGGAGGACAACTCTGCCTCCAAATGCAACAACCTGGGGGATGAACACAATTTTTCCACCAGAGGCATCAGAGTCCCTTAATGGGACAGCTGTCCTAATTTAAGGCTGTCAGATGCTGTTGGGGTAATACGAAACTGCTTAGCCAGGGACTGGGGCCAAGCTCTTGATCCTAATCTCTGAAAGCACGTGGTTAATGTGGCACAGAACACAGCAGTGCAGCCAAGGAGGACATGAAAACCACAAAATTAGGCAGATATTTGGATAAATTCAAGCTCCTGTGGGTTTTAATCCATAGGCAGCATCCCTGCTTGCAGCTGTGAACACCAATACCAGCATCCCTGGCGCCTGTCTCACCTTGCAGCCTTTCTCAGAAATTCTCTGCAGGAGCAAAAGGCTCCTTTATCCTCCCCAGCTTCCCAGAAAGTCAGGCCTCAAATTTCCAGGGAAATAAGATCTTGTGGACCTGTCTTTGTTTCTCTGAGATTAGGCTGCTATTACCAGGAAGGGAGCAAAAATATGAATTTAAAAAGACCCTAATCATCCTACTTATTAAACACAGTCTCACTCTGGCAAACTTAAAAAAAAAAAAAACATAATATTTTCTCAAAGCGCCAATTAAAGTGTTACAGGCTTTTTCTGCCTTTTTCCCCCCCATCACTCACATCACTGAGTGTAAACACCAGCTTTATTTTTTTATAGCTTTTTTATATCTCCTTCCTCTTCTTGTCTGATTGTCTCGCAGATTCCAGAATTGAGGATTTGTGGTATGGCAAGCTGCAGCTTGCAAGGAAAGAAGCTAAATTTGTGATTTTTATTCAATTTTCTATTTCGCATTGCAAAATGCTTGGCTCACAATCCCTCTTTGTTCTAATGAAAAATAAAATAAAAAAAATTAAAGAAAAGAAAACAACAGAAATCAAGAATTTGAAAGGTCTCTGGTGCTCTTCAGATGCTTGGGGTGACCTTTACCATGGCTGCAGTGCAGGCACGTTTGACAGTGAATGAATAATGAAGTGCTAACGAGATTGAGGGACATCATGAAGGATCCTCAGACCTCCTGATGAAATCAAAACTGTATTCTGCACTCTTATTTTAAACTCTTAGCCACTCTCCCAGCAACTGACGCAGCTCTTTTTCTGACACCAAGCCTCCCAAGTGCCATTTGTTGAAGAAAAACCTCAATCATTACATAAATTAAATATTATGTGATCATATTGAGTATATTTTTTATTTGGCTCTCTGAGCTGTAGCCAATCCTGTTATAATGTGCTTTTAGGGAGGCTGGAAGAGCATGTAGAAGGCCTCAAGTCTGCCTATAGGTCTGATCCTGGACTGGGATTAACAAGGAAAGTTCAATTTCAATTTGCACAATCATATGGAGTAATGTCAGTTTTGCTCTATCATTGCTTCTTGAATAACTGTATTGTAAAAAAATAAAAAACCAAAAAAACCCAAAAAAAAACAGAAAAACCCTGGGTTTAGTCTCCAGACTGCAAATTAGCAATTTTCACAGGCACTGCCAGGGTTTAAGGCTGTGAAGTTGCAGTGATGTGTGCTGGCTAACAATGCAACCCCTTACACTTTAACTTAAAAAATACAGATTTATGTCAAGTAGCAACACATCCTGCACAGATTAATTTTCCCAATTTGGTCTCTAATAGCCAGAAAACTGTCTGAGCTCTCCTGAAGACACAAGCAGCTGTATGAATATCACAGAGTCTGTGCCTGGTTTATTGGGAGAATTTACTCACAGCAGCACCACATTGAGACATCAGCTCGGATATGCAGGCGGGCAGGTTAAATGTTAATTTCCTTTCCACTGCACCATTTTCTAACCTCTGTCCATGAATCAAAGTGAGTAAAAGGTTCCTCACTCAGAGACATAAAACAAATTGAACAAATTTTGTTACTTAACTGAGGAAGGACCAGTAAGCTGATCGATTTTTTTCTGTTTGGCCTCAGACATCCCTTTTTAATTAGCGTGAATTTTCAAACACGATTTTTAATTTTAGAGTGCTATGTCTCAGGTAGTTCAAAGCAGCACAGCTCCACAAGCTCTCATGTGTTTTAAAGAGAAAAATCCTGGCTTTGGTTGGAGCTGTTTGATTTCATGAAAGCCAAAATCCCCTCCATCCCTTCTTCCACAAGTGCAGGAAGTCAGGAGCAGCCCCACTAAAGCCAGGCTAACACAAAACAGTGTGATTATCAGGGTATGAAAAGCAGCCATTGAGTTCCCAGATCTTTTAGATGGATCATGAATCTCAGACATCACCAGCAACAAGTTCCTTAAGATGACAATCTGCTATTTAAAGAGTACAAGAAGAGAGGGAATTTAAGCTTCAGCCGAGCTGAGGTACATTTCTCTTTCTGTGGCAGCACTGACAGCATGAAAAGGAAATGTTTAATACTAATGGGGACTTTTAAATTTTTTACTTAGAGGATATTTTTGTAAGTATCTAAAAATTGTCTGAGTTTATTCCTGCTTTGAGGGAGCAAATTTTCCACAGCAGTCTCCAAGCATCCGTGTAGAGATGATGCACAAATGCTGGTTTTAGGGGGACAAACACACTTGTGACTGCAGGCTGCTGGAGCTGCTGTCGTGGAGGGTTAATCCCCTTGTCAGCAGAGCATTAATGAGATATCTGTGCCACAGGAAATATGCTTTCACTTGTGGGGCTGCTGAGTCCATCTGTGTTCAACCCATCAGTTCCTCTTTTTCTGGAGCAATGTCCTTCTCCTGGATCTCTCATTCCCTGTCTGTGCTCAGCAGCTCTCCCAGCAGCTCATCCTGTTGCACATTCCCATCCCGTGGGTGATTTGTGGTAGATTTGGATATATCCCCCACTGAAATCCACCTCAAGGTGTCCTGCCCTCCTTGGGCAGTGCAGACTGAGCTCAGAGACCTGAACTGCAGGCATTAATGAACTTTCTGCTGCAAATTAGGGCACCTTCAGAGATGAGAATATTCAAAGTGATGGCATTTACACAACTGAACTTTCCCTGGTACACAGAGAGGGAAAGCATAAGCACAAGCACCTGCATCAAAATGTTTATTCCATCATTTTGAAGCAATTATTTCATTTCATTTTGAAGGAATAATTTCTACCTATGGCACCTTCGTCCCACACACATTGGTGTAAACGAGGGAAATCCTCAGAACCTCCAAGAAAACATTCCATTGCCATGGCTCCTGTGAATGAGGAATTTCCTGTGAGGAAAAGAGCAGCTGTTTGATGCTAACTGGGTGGAAAATGGGAGGCAGAACCAGCTTTTGAAGTATTTGTCTCAGGAGTAAAGGTTGCAACACAGGAGCAGCAGGTGTCCATCCAAGGCAGAGATGTCTGTCCCTCCCCACCTTCCCTCTCTGAGCTGAATGCTGAGCACACAGAGCTGCTTTGGGTTTGCACTGAAAGCCCTTCCAGCAAACACTCTTGGGTTTCATCCCCATTTACCTGCTTAATTACCTGTGATACAGCTCAAGATTTACATGGATATTTGTATTTAGCCACTAGAAGAATACTGTAGAACTTCCTTTCTCCCTTAAATATTTTATTCCCCTTCCTTGAAAAAAAAAAAAAAAAAGACGGAGTGAAAACATTGAGCACATTGATTTTTCCTTCCAAAATTAAGAAGAAATTTTAAAAATGAAAGCTAGAAAGAAAACCTTCATCTAGTTTCACACAAAAGATGTTTCACTTAAATATCAAAGCATCAAAATGGTTATAGGGTTGTGTTTTCTTTCTTTTGCTTCCATAAAATTGCTTCTGAGACGTTTCTTGTTGACACACAGCACTACTGGAGCAAGATTATTTTATAGCTAAGGAACAGAAAAATTTCCTTTTGAAGCCTCCACAGTCTGGAAGGGAAATGGGGGAGCAGAGCAAACTTATTTGGGGTTGCAGAGCTGCTCCTCTGTGTCCTCAGTCCTGCCCAGGAGCCAGGGCAGAGGGGACATCACAAATTATGGTGACCAAATCATAAATATAATCACAAATGATGGTGACCAAGGCCCCACCACTCCTGATTTTCAAGCATGTGCTGAGGTCTGGGGTGGAGTGAAATATATTGCTCTGATATCCGTGCATTGTACCTTTCCTCTGCTTCTGGTGTTAAATTTTAACCTAAGGCAAAAATGTAGGTTATGGCATAATTTATTAAAAAATCAATACCATATTCCCCAGTAATGGCACAAACACTCCAGCTTATAATAGCTTTACTGTAGTAGGGGATTTTTTTATCATTACTTTCCAATATGATAACGCTTGTTCTAAGGTCAACAGACATCACATGGTCAGGGGGAGGTTTTTATGGGAGTGCAGCAGGAGCAGCCTTAACTGGTGCACGTGTGGGGCTGACCCCACAATGGGGTGGGATGCTGCACACACAAAATGTGCTGCCACTGGAAAATTCCTCTAGATCCCTCTTTTCTGTCCCCAAAGCCATCATAATCTGTGGTTCCTGGCTGATTTTCTGACAGCTGGTCCGTGTTTTCTGTCCTTATAACCATCATAACATGAGGTTTCTGCATGATTTTCTGAAGATCTCCTGCCAAAGGAGCAGCCTTAACTGGTGCACGTGTGGGGTTGATCCCACCATGGGGTGGGATGCTGCACACACAAAATGTGCTGCCACTGGAAAATTCCAGTTTTCTGTCCCCAAAGCCATCATTATCAGTGGTTCCTGGCTGATTTTCTGACAGCTGGTCCGTGTTTTCTGTCCTTATAGCCATGATAACATGAGGTTTCTGCATGATTTTCTGAAGATCTCCTGCCAAAGGAGCAGCCTTAACTGGTGCACGTGTGGGGTTGACCCCACCACGGGGTGGGATGCTGCACACACAGAAGGTGCTGCCACTGGAAAATTCCTGTAGATGCCACTTTTCTGTCCCCATAGCCATCACAATTTGTGGCTCCTGGCTGATTTTCTGCCTGCTGATCTCTATTTTCTCTCCTTATAGCCATCATAACATGAGGTTTCTACATGGTTTTCTGCCGAGCACCTCCTCCCAATCCTTTTCTGCATCCAAGCATCCCCAGCTCCCTGCCCAGCACACACAAAGTCCTGCCTCCCCAGAAGGCAGCCCATAAAGGGTTTGTTTGAAAATTAATTCCTTTCTCTCCTGGCTCTCTCATTAGTTGCTAGGTTATCTCCCCTCCATGATGTAAAACCCCAAACAGCTGCAAAGGCACTTTGTGTCTGCAGTTGGAGCGATGAAGAATGGCCTCAATGAGATTATGCTAACTTTATATAACTTATTAAAATGAATATCAAACTTTGTTTTTTGCCTCATTCAATTTTTGATGTTAATTAAGTAAGCACAAGCATAAGAAAGGAAATTGGATTTGCTACTTAAGGAACTTCCAATAAAGCCATGGATGTTAGTGAAATGAGTTTCTAATAAACATTAATAAGTGTCTCTATAACAAGCAGTGCTTGTCTTTTAAGAACATTGGATTTTTCTCACAGGATATGGACAGCAATAAAATACATTTGCAAATATGAAGATATATTACAGGCACATTTTTCACCGCAGGCCTCAGTTCCCAGCTTTCTGAGTTTGTGACCTTGGGAACAATCATGGGCCAAGAAATTCAAAAAAACATTTTAAAATTCATACAAATGTAATTTAGGAGCAGCTCCGGCTAGATGGGAACTTTAGACAAGATTTTTACGGTGAATAATGATTTTCTTTGTCCATTTCAGACAAATTTAATGTTGCTACTACGTTTGACATCAATCACCCAGTCATGAGCAGCCACATCCTTGCTCAGGCTAATGGCAGGAGAGGAAGGTGCAGAGCCAGGACAGTGCAGCTGTGCACATGGAGACTCAGGGACAGCCAGAGCTTCTATTTCACCTCTCCTGCTGCAGCCAGAGCAAAGCTATTGGAGCCAAGCACGAGGGGAGCATCTCCCTCACAGCTATGCTCATTCCTCACCCCTAAAATCAGGCGGGGTTTGAAAAATCCCTCTCTGGGCAAAAGACAATTTCCAGCTCACAAAACAATGTCTGGAGCAGATTTTGTCTGCCTGCTGCCCTTGCATTTGGCAGCTGGAATGGGTGACAGGTGCACGAGGAGAAGAATTGTGGAGCAAGGTGGTGACATTTTCACATCATCTTTTGAGCATGAAATGCCACCTTTTAAATGCAGAGACACCGTGGGGTGCTGAGGGGGCCACACGTGGTGGTTCCAGTCATAAATCAGCAAAGACACACAGCACAAGAGCAGAGCTGGTTAAAGGAGAAATAAATGAGGTCTTTTCCAACTAAACAGAAAAATAACTTGCCTTCTCCACAGTGGATCTGCCACAAAGACCAAACTCTCCTGAGCCCCAGAGATTTCAGTGTTTCCATGGGATGAGGAGCTGCCTTTCCATAATCTCCCATGATCTGAGCAGGGAAAAGCAGCTTTTGTGCACAACCACTGCATGGATCAGCTAACAGGTGCTGATCCACAATCCATTCTGCCCACAGAACAAACCTCACAGGTGATTCCCTCTCACTGCTCAAACCTGCTCAGAGCCCTCTGGCAGAGCTGCACCAATGTATTGGGTTATATCTGCCTTTATAGCTGACTCTGCCCTGCTGAAGTTTAAAACTACAATGCTGGAGGGATGACTGATAAAATTCAGGGATCCTCTCCATCAGAACATCCAGCAAAGCAAAAATTCTGGGCTGCAATTCCCAAACAAATGCACCCTGATTTTCATTATCCATCGTATTACATCAGCAGAGGTGCTCCTGGCACAGACTGGCCTCAAACTCACCAACTCCAACCACATGAATTTGTTTGCCCATAATTCATGTGATGCATCTCAGCCCACTCAAAGTAATCACTGCATCCCTTCCTGGTAATGAAAAGTGATTAATTTTCAATTATGGTAAGTATCCAATTTTTCACAGTGCAGCACTGGTCTAAGTCACCCTATCTCTAACATTCTAATTACAGACATTAAAAGTTCCTTATAATTATTGCAGAAAGATCAGTAAAATTAAAAATATGGGTTACTCGCTGCTATTATTACATTTGCTCTAATGCAGCCAAGGCTTAAATTTCTGCCTGAGCTGCCAGCCATTTCATCAATCTCTTTTTGTGACTTGTTTAGAACAACTGGTTTTATTTCACAGGCTCAGTAACTGTTCCAACAGGTCTGTTAGCGGGTTGTCACTCCACATTTTGTAAAGCTCTAATTAAGCGAAACAAGCTAAAAATCACTAATATGTGCCTTTAGCAAAGTAGCACTGTAATTATCTCATTTAACAGATAACTACTTGTATTTCATTTTTCAAAGCACAAAGAGAAAACTAGCTCTAAATGTCACTTTTCAGGCTCATTAAACTCACTAGAGAATTATCAAATTAGAGATTTCTACTACAAATATTATAATAAACTCCATGAGCTCACATAAGCAACATGAGGATTTGGGGAAGGGACAAGTATTAGAAAATATCCTGTTTTGCAGAATAAATGCTGGTTGCAGATCTGCAAACAACTTTTATTAAAACATTATGCAAATTTTGGTCCTCTTTAAAAGAATCCAAAGCATCGAATTGTGCATTGCACATACTATATAATATAACCTACAGAATTTTATACTCAAGCAGCAAATTCTTTTTTTCTTTCTCAACATGATCATCTCTTTTCCCTTAAATTTCCTTTCCTGAGTTACTCTTTGGAACTGGATGGGAAGTGGGCAATAAAACAAAGTTATGCAGATGTCAGCAGGCAGCTTCAAGGGGAGACTTATTTGTCTGTGTGTCTGATGAAAGAACTAACACGGATCCAATCACCTCCCATAACCACTGCCAGCTCAAACCAAGGCATTTACATCAGAGCCCCAGGCCTGGAGTGCAAAGTTTCCAAGCAATAACCAAGTCATAACCCATAACTTGTTCACTTGCACTAACAGTGTAATATTCCTGGATTTCAGCAGTGTTTCCATAAAGCAGGCTGTACCCGTATCTGCATTTATTTCCGTGTCACTGTAGATGTATCTCTCTTTGCTGATGGCAAAGGCAATGCCCACACACGATGTTTGTGGAAAGCCTGAGAGATATTTCCACACCAAAGCAGCCAAAAAAACTGGAAAAAGGAAAATGAACCCAGTAGGAGCTGCTGTGCATGGTGTGGGCTAAAATTCCAGGAGCAGAGGGTGAGGGTCACCCATCACACATTTAGGACATAAATCATCCTGCTGATGGGCGCAAACCCCTCAGCCCTGCAATGAAAACCCAGTTCAGCCAAACCATTGGGATTTTCCATCCTCTTTAGCACCTTGTCCCACCCAGGAGCTTGCGCAGGCCACCAGGGCCAGCTGGGTCCATCCCCTGAGCCAGCCTGGCTGGGCACAATCAATGAAGTTCCACCAGGGATGCATTTGGGTTCCATCAGGGATGCATTTGGGGTTCCACCAGGGATGCATTGGGGTTCCACCAGGGATGCATTGGGGCTCCACCAGGGATGCATTGGGGTTCCACCAGGGATGCATTTGGGGTTCCACCAGGGATGCATTTGGGTTCCACCAGGGATGCATTGGGGCTCCATCAGGGATGAATTTGGGGTTCCACCAGGGATGAATTCGGGGTTCCACCAGGGATGCATTTGGGGCTCCACAAGGGATACATTGGGTCTCCACCAGGGATGCATTTGGAGTTCTATCAGGGATACATTTGGGTTCCATCAGGGATGCATTTGGGTTCCACCAGGGACGAATTTGGGGTTCCACCAGGGAAGCATTTGGGGCTCCACAAGGGATACATTGGGTCTCCACAAGGGATACATTGGGTCTCCACCAGGGATGCATTTGGGTTCCACCAGGGATGCATTTGGGTTCCATCAGGGATGCATTTAGGTTCCACCAGGGATGCATTTAGAGTTCCACCAGGGATGCATTGGGGCTCCACCAGGGAAGCATTTGGGTTCCACCAGGGATGCATTGGGGCTCCACCAGGGATGCATTTGGGGTTCCACCAGGGATGCATTTAGCTTCCACCAGGGATGCATTTAGAGTTCCACTAGGGATGCATTTGGGTTCCACCAGGGATGCATTTGGGGTTCCTCCAAGGATGTATTTGGGGCTCCACCAGGGATGCCTTTGGCTGCTGTGACTGCTGCCCTGGGAAATTCCTCAGAGTGCAGCTCCAGCCCTGGAAGGGAGCACTCAGAAATGGAGCTGCATCCCAGGGCATTTTGTATTCTGCTGGGCTCCTCATCTTGCATTATAATATGGCTTTGAAGCCTCCTGTAAAGAAAGTTGGAGCAATAAAGCCCGGACTGATTGATTGATGCATCACCACTTTTAGGGTCCGTTGCACAAACTATTTGGATAGTGGAAGCCCATAAAGTATAATGTCTGTGCTAAAAGTGACACAATGAAGGAGATGATGCACCTGCTTCAATTTCAGCTTGGAGTCATTATTTAGAGCTGGGGGTCCAGGAGTTGCAAAATACTGCCTTTCTAGTTCCCCACTGGTTTGCCACAAGATAAATGTCTAAAACTAAGGACCCCAGGCACACAATAATAAAAACCTTTTTAGAGTCTAGACCCTTCCACTAGTTAAAGGAAACCTATTCCCATTTTTCTGTTAGGAAAAAAAATGGGATGCAGTTTCCCAGTGGCAGAGATCAAATTTTTTATTTATATTAAAAATGCAGGATTTGGAGGAGAAAAAAAAAAAAAAGAACCCAAACATACAACCTTGCATGGACAAGAGCAGAGGATTGAGGGGCAGATCTGATCTCAGCTCCTCAGCTCTGATCCCAGCAGATTACAAAAAGAAGCAAAACTGGAGTCTTAGACACAAACTAGACTGGTAAATTAGCTGGTGGTATCATCTCCATCTGGGAAACACAATTAAGAAAAACAAAACATTTCTGAAAGCTGGAACTAATTAGAGCATAGTGTTGGCACAGAAATATTGGCCAAATCAAGGTTGCCTTTCTCTTTGGTGAATTCTGGCAAATGTAAAAGGTCTGAGCCACAAAAAATTCAGCCCAACCTAAAAATTCCAAAATCAGTTCAAGACTGAGCCCTCAGCTCAGTCCCAGCTTGCACTGTGAGTTTTACAGGTCTCAGACATCTTAGGAGGGAACACATTCCTCTCTAAACTCAAGTCTATTGATAAGTTTTTAAGGACAAAGCCCGCAAAGTTAATTTTCCATTCCCACCTATGTTAAGAGCAGTTGAGACCATTCAGATAAGATAGACCCAGAGAGGTTTGCAAAACCTTTCAGAGGTTTTGCAGCTATTTCAGTCAGAATGAATGATCCATGCATGAGCACAAAACCTCACAGGCAAAACTCTCTGAGAAACTGTGGAAAAATGTAATTTGTGAAATTCACTTGTGAAATTCTCCCTGGAAAATGGGGACATGGACCTTTGGAGCAAATCCAGAGGTGGCCACAGAGATGCTCAGGGGGCTGGTGCATCTCTGCTATAAAGACAGGTTGGAGAGCTGGGGGCTGTTCACCTGGAGAAGGCCCCAGGGAGAGCTCAGAGCCCCTGGCGGGGCCTGAAGGGGCTCCAGGAGAGCTGGAGAGGGACTGGGGACAAGGGATGGAGGGACAGCACACAGGGAATGGCTCCCAGTGCCAGAGGGCAGGGATGGATGAGAGATTGGCAAAAAAATTCTTCCCTGTGAGGGTGGTGAGGCACACCAAAACTTTGAAATGCAAAGGATGGGAAAGTTGGCACAAGACCCAGGATTGGAGTTTTATGGGTCCCACTGATGCTGCCCTGGAGTTCAGTGGTGATTGAGGCTGGAGATGGACCCAGAACACACCTGGAGGAACAACAGGGCCAGGCCCAGGCTCCTGCCTTCCAGATCAACCATTACTGGGGCAAGCCAGGTGGGAAGAGCAGTGAGACAAAAGAGGAATGAGCTGAGACTTTGTTCACAGACCATAAATGAATTTACCTTGAAAAGATCCTTTCATTAAATCCACGTTGCCATTTCTATCATACAGGACCGAATCCATGGAAATTGTATGTGACATGTTTTTCATTTATAGGGAAGAGGCTTGGCTATCAAATGACCATAAAGAGGAAAGGTTAAAGGGTGTGACTTATTGAGCAGTGACCTTCAACTGTTCCTGCAGGAGATCCATTTTCCCTTAAGGAGCAGGGCTAACCTTTGAACCTCAGACCTTCATATTTACCTTCAGCCTTCTGGCTGCTCCTGACAAAGCTGCAGAGGAACAGTCCTGGACAGATCAGGTTTGCTCCACCCTTCTGACCAGCCTGGGATACATCTGGCCCTTCTCTGCCCTTTGCACCTGGATTCCATTTGCTCCACAGGGGCGACTTCCCAAGGTCAGGAATAGGCACTGTTTGTTCAGACTCCTCACAGTCATCACCCTGGATTACTTTGGATCCCCATCAAACAGGAGCCAGTTGAATTACCCCAACTCACCACCACAAGATCTCCTCTCTGTGTTTATACCATCTGCAGGGTTGCCCTACAATGCAATGACAAATATCTTTCCAGATCAATGGCCCCTGCTTGGAAAATAAATGTCCTGGATTAGCCTTGGACATTTGGGTAGCAGTAGGGCACCATTATCCTGCAGCAATATTCTTGTCTGTTGACATTGTCTCTTCATTTTTATCTGTTGCAGGCTAAAACAGCATTGATCAGAAGGAAAACTCTGTGCATGATTTTCCAGCTTGGTGTCACCAGAGCCGTTACTAAACACTTCACCTTCAAAGAATTTCTCTTCTACCTTCATTCCATCAAGAATGGCTCCTTTTCCAAGAGAGACTGTAACACACGGCTGCAAACTTCGTATCCATCCATTTTCCCTTCTCTCTACACATTCCAGAATTTTCTCTGCATTTTCCACAGCTTGTCGGTCTTCTGTTGGGAGAATAAATAAATATGAGCTATGATACAATGCTATTGACTGAAAAAAGACCGAATACAATTCCTAGCCCTGGTATTTCTCTCATGATTTTCCTGATTCATACCAACCCTGACCTTCAATTTCCTTCATATTTTAAGCTTGGATATTCCATGGAATGATCTTTCTTTTTTTTTATTGTGGGCAAGTGCCCACTAAGGACCATTTGCCTGATCTTATATAAGTGAACTCATTAAGATGGGGACCTCCATCAACGTGGGGACCTTCAAAACAAGCTCAGCCAAAGCACCAGTTTACTGTTTCCTGGCTCCCTTCTTGAAACAGCAGTGCCAAAAAGAAGAAGGAAAAAAAAAACAAGCCATACCTCCCAGGAACAGCATCAAGCAGAGCCCATCCATAAGATGCTGTAAAAAATTTGCCATGAGTCTCAGAATCACAAAGGTCAGGATCTCTTAGCTGAGTATCATCGCCCATAGGTATGGAAAAATGTCCCACTGTTTTAAGAGTGCTACAATGCCTCCTCACAATGGAGCAGATAAAAAAGAGCACTGCAGCTTTAACTTTATATTTCTGCCTTTTGTTGGCTGAAGCGAGATCCTTGGTGTTATTTTAATGCAGCAGCAAAGAGCTGCATTTAATACATGATAGGCTCAAGATGCCTCTTTTTTTTTTTTTTTTACCCTTTTTTTATATGTGTGCTGAATATCCAGCACGTAATTGAAAAAGGAAAAGGAGCTGCTTGTTTGCTGCCTGATCCAGGAATGATTAAAGGTAGAAGTTTTTCAGGCATTACTGACAGAAAGGGTATAGTTAAAGCTGCTTTAAAAAAGAGAGCCTTCATAAAGAGCCGCTACTCAAACCGCTATTAAAAGCAGGGAGTGAAATGCAGCTTCTTCACCAATTACTGAGAGGAGTGTACACCTTAGAGCACTCTGAATTGTGTCCTCCCGGGCTGGCAGCTCCCCAGCCCGGCAGCCTGGGCCAGGCTCTGTGTGTGTGTGTGTGTGCTGGGGCTCTCCAACCAGTGCCAGCCCATTCAGGGCCGCATTAGTGCCGCAGGGGGGGCACGAGGGGGGCACAGCGCTGCACCAACTTCACTCCTCGCCCGTTGTTTGCGACCCATTTACAGCCGAGCGCCTCTGAGCAGAGACAGCTCTAAATGACTCTCTCCATCTCTTCACCAAGCCACTTGTTTTTGTCATTTCTTTCTCTATTTTTTCTTTTTATTTTTTTTTTTTAAATCCAGAGGAAATAATTGATAAACCCGACGCCATCCACCTTAAAGGCAAATGCATATATCCACCTGGTTAAAATTCCTCCTCTTTCTATTTTCCATCTCCCTATATCCATTTTGCTCGGCGCTGTTTAAACAATACTTCATCAAATGCAGCCCGAAGCAAATAAAAAGCACAGTAGAGTAAATAAAAAGTTTAAAAAAAAAAAAATCACAGGCTGGAGGGTAAGTACTTTTATTCCTGTACTTTCATTGCTTGGGGGAATTATTATTCCATTGCTGGTTTCAGGAGGAGGGGGGACTGGGGGGGTGAAAGGACAGCCATGTTATTCGTGAAATGGATTGCTCCTCTCACTGCTTTTCACTCCTCTGGGTTCTCAAAAGTCCAATGATTACAACAAAGTGTGGCCATCTATTCCGTCTTATTGACAAAGGTCCTTAATTACTGCTGCACCAGTAATACCTGCTATTAAATTCTGCTAAACAGAGGCTGCAAATTAGCCGTGGATCCCGGTAACCTTTTGTGTGTAATTACAGGCAGCGGGATTGACGCCGAGGCTACAGCGCTGACCCGAGTCACAGCAATGGGAAACCTTTGTTTATCACCTGTGGTGGGGGCCAAAATGGGAAATTAAAAGCTCTCCATCAGTGGAAGGCCCTGGGAAGCCCGGGAAAGCAACAGGAAGGCAAAAAGCAAACTGCTCTGTATTTATAACCGACTTCTTCAATTGCTGTTTAAACTCGCGGCTCATTAACCTGGGGGGCTGCTCCAGCACGCCAGCCATGCAAAGTTTAAAGTGGCAAAAATTCAGGTTGTCTGTTTGAGGTGTTCTGTGTTTCATCAAGGCCTTTAACCTGCGTTTAAGTGCCCGTTTGCTGCACTTTGCTAACTCTAAGCGGGTTGCGGCGTTGCGAAACCGAACCCAACAACGCACAAATGTTTTGCATTTCCAGGAGGCAGGTGGGTGGGAAGCCCTGGGGAAACCCAAAGGGTTTCAGTGTGAGCCCACTGGAACCATCTCTGCATGTCCAGGTCCCATCCTCGGCGGGACAGGCATCCCTGGTGTGCTCCAGGTGCCTGGGAGCACCCACTGCATGTATAGATGCAACCTTAGTGCTACCAGAGCAAGAAAGCACCACCAGGAAAGCAGCGCTGGAATTCTTTGAGTTATATTGTTCTTTTACAGGGTTTTGGTTTTATAAACCAAGCTGCTTAGGAAGGTCACATGGGCAAGCGTCTCCCGTTTTTCTCCTTCCTCATCCCCAGCCTTAACACCTGGCTGGTGAGCTTGTTCTACTGTTCAACAACTTTCCAGTAAAAACATATTTCATAATATCCAAGCCAGCCCTGATTCCCTGGCACGCTATAAAGCAAGAACATCCTGTCCATCAGAGGTGGAATCAGGCTCTCCCCTGACTGCCAGCCCTGATCCTTGAGCCAGGGCCCAGGAAGAAAGCACATCTGAGCATCCATGAGTGGATATCAGGTGGGCATCCTTGAGATGGTGCCAAGCAGAAATTGCAAAGGGCAGCACTCACATGGTTGTATCTCAGCATAAATAGCAGTTCCCACATAAATTTTTAGACAAACAGTTAATTAATCCTGCCTTTATAAACAATTAATTTATGAAGTCTCAAGGACTGTTTCAAACCCTGAAAGCCTCATCCCAGCAGCACTTTCACTTCTCCCAGCAGGGAGGAGCTTCTGCTTAGAGCTCCCCATTAATTCAGGTTTCTGGCCTGGGTCCTGTGGCTGCTGCTCACGTCTTCCCTCTCTCTCTAACACCATGCAATCAAACACAGGGCTCTGAAGTTCTTTAATGCTTTATATGGGCTCATTTCTGCAAGTTACTGAACAATCAGGGTAGAGTGCACAGCACTTTGCAGTTCTGAGGCAAAGATGAGGTCCCCTAAGGAATAAATTTGATTCTATCCAGAGGCCTGGAACTAGAGCCATTCCACCCCTGAAGTCCCAACCAAGCACTATTTTGGAGGCATTAGTGATATTAAGGGCAGGTATTTCTCAGTTTTTAAGGATGAGGAGGCAGAGCATTACAGCACCTTGTTGCAGACAGGGATACAGCTCCCAGCCCTGCTCAGATGGCAGCCAAGGCCAAAGCACCCTCTGAAAGCAGAGACCTGGTCCTTCACACCCGAGCAGCCATCCTGGCCTTGCCCCACCTTTCTGTGCACTGCCTGCAGCCAAAGTGTGCAGAAGATATGAGGAGAAAAAAATTCCCCTCTTAAAAAACAGTGAAACCAAGCAAAAAAAATTAAAAAGTGGTCCTTGATCCAAATCTCAGGACGGATAAGGAGCATTAGACGGATTCACCATTGTGGTAGAATCTTGCCTCCATGTACAGAATGTGTACTTTCACAGCAACCAGACCCCTCTGTTAAGTTAACATCTTCTGAAAGATTTTTATAATTTTTAAAATTCCAAAGCATTGCTGACACTTAAAGCGGCTTGTGTCATAATCACTTGAAATCCTAAAGTCTGAGCTCCTGGAGCCTTTATGAGAGGCTGTACTGACCTGTCCCTATATTATTTAGGAAATAAACTCTCCTGGATTCAGAAAAGAACTTGGAAATTAGATCTGGAGGCTTTAAACCCAAAAGACAAATAAAAAGAAATCATAGCTCATTAGTTTTTAGCGTAAAAAAGAGTTTTTTTCCATAGATTCATTTTTGGTGAACACTTAATATTTTATAGCATGTGAGCTTAGCAATATCAGAAATCATGTTATAGAAATGTACTTATTACATTTTTGCACAGTTTCATGTGATAATGATAATGCACTACCTGAGAATTATTACAGGAGAATGTTTTTCCAATTAACAATGTTAAGCATTACTAAGTGATGTCATAAATCCCCTGTTTTAACTCTCCCTAAAATGTTCACTTGGCTTTAGAGTCTACTTCTGGAACAACTCTCCATGACCTTATCCTAAGTCACTAAATAAATAATGCAGACACCCAAGAAACTGCCAGAAACTGAGGGAAGAGCCCTTCTTTTTATGGCTTGTGAATATTTGCATTCTTAACAGATTTTTAAGAAGCAAATTGCATATTAGAAGATGGATTATAAAATAAATATTAAATAAAAAGTCCATCCCTCTTCCTTTCTGACCATTTCTTGAGACAATTCTCAAAAGAAGCCCAAATAACATTTTATCTGAAAGTTTCTATAGAGACGGAAAATAGTTTACTGGGGTAATTTGCACTTCATTGACTTTTGGGTTTAAAAATTAAGCATCTGCCTTAATCTTTCTAGATTTTTCATCACAAGATGCCTCCAGACAGCAGGAGCTCTCATCCTGACCCATGTGCTGCTCCAAGTGCTCAGACAGCCCAGGTGCAAGGTGAGAGAAAACTTTTAACTTTTGAACAATTTACAATAACCTCTGTGAATCACAACCAATTAGAGTTTCAGACCAGACTGCATTTTTTTAAGTTGCCTTACAGCTTTCCCTTCCCAGTCAAACTTTTTTAGCCTTTGATTTGGAGGGGTTCATTTGAGACACTGCAACATCTTCTGGGACCTAAAGGGAGACACAAGAGAGCTGGAGAGAGAGTTTTGGTAAGAACATGAAGTGAAAGGAGAAGGGGGAATGGTTTTAAGCTGAAAGTGGGTAGGTTTAGATGGGGTTTTGGGAAGGAATTGTTCCCTGTGAGGGTGGCAGGGCCTGGCACAGGTGCCCAGAGCAGCTGTGGCTGCCCCTGGATCCCTGGCAGTGCCCAAGGCCAGGCTGGACATTGGGGCTGGGAGCAGCCTGGGACAGTGGGAGGTGTCCCTGCCATGGCAGGAGTGGCACTGGATGGGTTTTAAGGTCTTTTCCAACCCAAACCAGTCCATGATTTCGTGATTCAAGGGTATGATTTCAAGCTGATGAAGAATGAAGAATCCCGTCCGGTGCCTTCATCAGGTGATGATTTGATCACCCACCACCTTTCTCAGGGGCACATCTCACCTCCAGGCAGAGCCTGCATGAGCACCCATGACTTTATTAAAGCAAGTTTTAACAACAAAACCATTGCCTGATGTCTGAGGGCTGCCCACCAGAGACCTCACAGCAGCTCCAGCCCAAGCAACCTTAACAACCTTGTGAAGGCACATTCTGCTGTCCTTATCACCATCATCTGACCTTTCCTCTCTGCAGGGGTCAGAATTTCACCCTTTGTCAATGTATATTAGCACTTGCCAACTGCTGTTTAAAATATTAAAACACAATCACGAGCTTCCAGAGCAAGATGAAGGTTGAGTTCTTTTCCTTCTCAATTGAAATGCCCTGAAGTCCCAGAAGACACTGGAAATGTATGTGGTACTTCACAGCTCAGATGGCCAACACAAACCTTTCTAAACTGCTTGCCTATCAAAATCATATTTGGAACTGTGCTTTGCAAGTGTGTGCAAAATTTACATTACAAAAGATGCAGTGTGACATCGAGAAAGAGTTACTACAACTGTTCTCAACCACTGTAATGTGGAAAAGGGGCCTCCAAGGATTATTTTTATCGCCCTTAGGACTCCTGTTCTGAAGTGCCTCAGCATGACAGCAGAAAATCCACAATTAAATATTGAAATCACCATAGCAGTATTTTTTAAGGAAAAAGGAACTTCTAAGAGACCTCTTTAGAAGCTGAATGCTTCCTCGTCACATTACACATGCTAGGGAAATAATTTTAAAATAAAAAGGTAATCTAAATTTTATATTGCCCTGGATGTAATAAGCTCCTGGTGAGCAGAGTAATATCGCAGTAAAATATGAAAGTGCAATGTGCTTTTTGATTACATCAGGGCTTTCTATTTGCCACTTTAATCCTTAGAATTCAGCTGTTCCCTGTTCAGTCCTTTTACATCATCCTTAGCCAATCTGTCAAATATTTCAGACAGCCAAACCAATTTTCAGATTGTTCAGGACTTTGCCACAAGCACCGTGTGCTGTTAATAAGATTTTCATTTGGAGTGATGCCATGTCGTCCATGTTTCCTATTGTATATAAATACTGAGATTTAATGGCTCCAGGTTTTGTTTAATGTTAACATCAACAATAAAAAAAGGGAGGTTCTCAAACGCCAAGCCCCATAGTGAAATGCACTAGTGACAGCTATTTGCAAGGTTAATGTTGTGGAAAACAACATCCATCTTTGAAACAGTTTCATTAGCCCCATACAGCTGACCTCTCCACATAATGTTGTCAAATGTGACGTGCATCAGATTATTGGGAATATGGAGATCAATAAATATGCAACACCAGCGCTCAGAACGCTCCTGGCATCATAGCCCTACAAACGCCATCCAACATCCCAAAGAGAAGCTGTCATCTGTCAAATCTACAGGCAAATAGACAGGCTTAAGGGGAAAGCCATGGGTGAGGGCAAAATGCACGAGCAAAGATGAATGTGGGAGTGCAAAGTCAGGGCTCTGATGCATTGCAGCTCCAAAGGAACAGCTCCAGATAAACACTTTAGAGCAGGACTTGCCTTATTTGTTGTAAATGGAAACCCCTGCACGAGGCACCCTCCTCGTTTCGGGCACCCACTGCTTCCCTCGGTGTTGCTCTTGTCATGAAATCACGGAATTACAGAATCATTTGGGTTGGAAAAGCTCCCCAAGGTCCAACATTCCCCAGCACTGCCAAGGCCAGCACTGCCCCACGTCCCCAAGGGCCACATCCACAGGGCTTTCCAGGCCCTCCAGGGCTGGGGGCTCCACCACTGCCCTGGGCAGCCTGTTCCAATGCTTGACCATCCTTTCTCTAAAGAAATTTTTCCTAAATCAAATCTAAATCTCCTCTGGCTAATCCTGAGACCATTTCTTCTCCTCCTGTCCCTGTCCCTGGGAGCAGAACCCAATCCCCCCAGGGCTTGTGCAGAGCCACAAGGTCCCCCCTGAGCCTCCTTTTCTCCAGCCTGAGCCCCTTCCCAGCTCCTCAGCCTCTCCTGGGGCTCCAGACCCTTCCTCACCTTCTTGCCTTGTCCCCACAGTGTCCCTCCCCTCTCAGGATCACCCCACTCCATGGGGCACATCCCAATGTGCTCGGTGTCCTGCCAGCCCCAGATCCAGGAGCACACCAGGAACTGTTGTCCCCAGTCCTGGCACGCTCCAGCTCTGCAAACACAGCCTAAGAAGGGGCTCCCAAGGACAGCAAACATGTTTGGATGTAGTAGCTCCCACAGAAGTCACCGTGTTGTGATAACATAAAACTAACTAATGAAAAAAATTATTATTTCCTTTTAATTTTTGAAATAAATTCTATTGACAAGTTCATTCTGGTCTTCAACCAGGGTAGAACTCAGCAGCAGATAGAGAAATCAATGTATGTTATATCATCAGCCCACTTCAGGTTTAAGGATCTGAAGATATGGGGCAGTGGCAGAATTAAAGAGAGGGTTTAGGAACTGATTTCAAAAGAAGAGCAGGCAGTACCTTGCATCACTGAGCTCCCAGTGATTTCAACCCAAAAATAAAGGTGCAAAGATCCATCTTACCTGGACTTTGACTGTAAACTAAAACTATTTAGGGACTAAAACTACCTGATTGCCTTTTTTCATTTTTTTCTGTATATATGGATTGGTTCCCATTACCCTGTCCTGGGTAATTGGGCAGTAATGCTCAGCTCACAGCTTTGGTGGGGCTACCACTGATGAAATCCTGCAATAAATCAGTGCTTGGGATCACTCTCTGAGTGGGAGCTGAAAACTCCCCCAAAACTCAGAGGATGTCACACCTGCAAACAGCACCTCCTGCCAAGGTATAGATGAATATTAAAGAGTTACAACAATGCTGTCCAATTAAAGAGCCAACAGAGTGGGGTTCTGGGGGATTTTTATTCCTTATGCGGTTTTTAAAAACACTGCTCATGTTGTGGGAAAAAAAGGAGAACAAACAGAAAGCAGAAAGGCATTTTTGAAGTATACAGTTATAAGGTGCTTGGCTGATAATTTGCAACCTTGGTACACAACATACCTTTTAGCAAGGCTATTTATTTCTCGGGGAGAATGCTGCAGTACTTACGATAAAGGCCTCTGTTGGACCTCTTCATCAATAGCAAACCTTTAAGCACAGCACATTTCATAAATAGGAGTTCCACTAACACAGACTTCAAAAGGATAGAACCTGATAATTCAAAAATAGAGCTATATTAAGTGTTCCAACAGTCCATCCATAAAAGCAGTCTCCAAACGCCTCCTCTGTGCAGCATGACAGTCTATTAGAATAATGGCAGGGGAAAGCATAATTACAAGTAATCATTGGTTGGAAAGGAGCTAGTTGTTTTTGTAGAGTAAAATGCCTGACTGAACCCAGCAGAAAATGCAGTGCTGGTTCTAGCACTGAGGGCAGGCAGCCACAGAAAATAATCAGGGCACAAATCTTGAGTGATCAGGGTTTATTTTTTTAAACCCCTACGGATCGCTTCATATTTTCCTGGTGAATTGCACTTAATTTGCTGCTACAGTTTAAGTCCAGTTACAATATTATTGCTGCTGGTTGGGCAGTGACATCCCTGCAGCTGGAACATCACCTTGGATTTGGAAGGTCCATGACTTAATGACTTTCTTCTCATCCATGTCAAGGTGTCCCTTCTTACGGCAGGGAGGTTCGACCAGATGATCTTTAGAGGTCCCTTCCACCCCAAACCATTCTATAGCTGAACTTTAGAGGTCCCTTCCACCCCAAACCATTCTATAGCTGAACTTTAGAGGTCCCTTCCACCCCACACCATTCTCTAGTTGAACTTTAGAGGTCCCTTCCACCCCACACCATTCTCTAGTTGAACTTTAGAGGTCCCTTCCACCCCACACCATTCTATAGTTGAGCTTTAGAGGTCCCTTCCACCCCACACCATTCTATAGCTGAGCTTTAGAGGTCCCTTCCACCCCACACCATTCTATAGTTGAGCTTTAGAGGTCCATTTCACCCCAAACCATTCTGTGGTTCTATGATTTTAAGATAAAGTCCAACCAAATCTCCACCAACCATGATTTTTGACCCATTCAAAACCCTCCCTGCAGACCATAAAGGTGGTTCAGCAATTTGTGTGAGACAGTCCAGGAGGGGTTCACAGTTCTTTCCCCTTTCCTCAGCAATGCAGGCCCTGGGCCTTGGCCTCTGGAGGTAAAAGCAGCCTGTGTTTGCAGGTAGCTGAGCTCCAGAACCCCACCTCTGATTGTTCCTTCTCTCTTCTGCTTTTTGAGTGCTCTGCCTTCCCTGCCAGCTCCTTTGCACTGCCCAGCCTCGGACATGGCCCAGTCATTGTGACACACCAGGCCATGGACCTGCTGCTGACTTCAGTAAAAGCAGCACCGTGGGGTTCAATCCCACAGATCCGTCTCTGGGATTATTTCTGGTTATCTTTGCTAGAGTTGTGCATCTCAATAACCTCTGCAAACCCCCTCTGACCTGCCCTAGGAGGCCAAGGGACTGGAAAATTCACCTGGCATTGCATTCCTCAGTGTCCTCACCATTTTAAACCCCAGCAGTTTCCTTCATCACAAACGAGGCCAAGAATACACTCGGGCCAATTAAGCAATTATAATTATACCCCCAAGTGCCAATCACTTTATCCATTCTGCCATTCCACATGAAGGATGAGCAACTTTTTTGTGTTCGGCATGTGGAAAGCGCCTCTGCAGCTGAGCCTGTACCTCCTTGCTGGTGTGATAATGCTTTTAAGGTAAAAACACCTCTTTGTGAGGACAGTCCCATTGGAAATGATCTGCTTAGTCACAGCAGCTGAAAAGTTTCAATGTTCATTACATTAGCTGGTCTTAAAAATGGAATTCAAACCAATTTTAATCAATATGGAGTAATAAATAAATATTAAGGAACTATAGCACTAATGTGCAGGTAGCCTAATTAAAGTAACAGCATTTGCTGCACTCACATACCTTAATTTTCCCTACAAAATCCTTATTGAACCACTACTTTTTTAAAAAAATTGCATTTGCAATTAGAAACACTGAAGTTACATTATCGATTTTCTGCTAAAAACCTTTTTAGTAAACAAGCACAAACTACATTCATTAAATGTAAGTGCTTGGAGCTATGGTGTGAAATTCAATTCAGCCATTATCATGAATTACACTGATTATTGCTGTAATTATTTTCTCTTGGATACAACTGCATTTCTGTTCCTTGCTAGTTGTGTTGGACATATAACCATGTTCATTTTATAGCTAATAATACTCAACTGTAGTTTCAGCAATTACTATCACTTATACAAATCATTAAGTTAAGCTATGGGTAGCTAGCAAAATTAAAAAAAAAAAGGTAGGTAAAACATCCTTTTATTTTTTACCTCTAAAGTAACTAATGGCATTAGCAACAGAGGAAAATTACCAATGTTAAATGATTTACATTAGAAAAAGTGATCACCCGTGATACACTTTCACTGGTATTTCAGTCACAGTGAACTCTCCATTCAAAACCCAGGTAAACTATTTTTTTTACCACACAGGCCAATAGAATAATCCCTTTTTAAAAGTTTATCTCTTCAGGGAACAAATTTCTTTGGAGGTCCATGTACACTCTGACACGTCCTAGCCAAAAATGAAATATCCCAATAATTAGATCCATTAAAACAATAAATTTCAGAGATTAATTCAAGCATGGCAACAAAAAAATTTTCTTACAGTTTGAGATCCTTTCCCAAACCCAGCAGTGCAATCAAGAGGTTGTGTTGCCAGCAAGGGTTGTTGCACTTCTCAGCCCATCTAAATTTATCCACTTTCAGCTTAAACCCATTCCCTTTGTCCTGTCATTCCAGGCCCTTTCCCACAGCCCCTTTCCTGCTCTTTTGGAGTCCCTTCAGGCACTGGAAGAGGCTTTAAGGCCTTCCTGGAGACACAAGAAGTTTTGACTTGGAGATATTTTTAGCTAAGGAGGCATTTCTGCAGCATGTTGGCCATATCAACATTTAGAATTTTTTTTTTTTAAGGTCCCTTCCAACCCAAGTCATTCTATGATTCTGTGATGCTTCTCTGAATGTCAAATATATGGAGGTCTCTGTACACAGAGTATTGGAAAAAAAAAAGTTTGCAAAAATGCAAAAACTTTAAAGATAACACATGCAAATTTTCTGAAGAAGTAAAAATACCACCTCCTCTCCCAAATCCAAGAAAACAATTGGAAACCTAGAACAAAATTCAATGGAAAATTTTAAAACCGCTACATTCTTATTCTCTGTCCCACTTTATTGTGTGCTAAATTAGAAACACTGAATAAATAGCAAGGAAATCCTAGCTGAAACACAAGCATTAAACGCACAAAAAGACAGTGGATATTCCCAGATATCTTCTTCATATAGGAACCTTTCCTCTGGCCACTTTGAAACCGTGTAACTCAACCTTCAAAGCAGGGCAGATGTGTCGAGGAAGTTCTGCTCAGCTAACCATGAATGCTAATTGCAGGGAGAATGATCTGCCGGGCCCGCAGGGCATGAGCCCGACCCAAGGGCACAAAAGTTCCATCGTACTCCTGCAGACAATGGGGCAGGGTGATGCTCTGAGCGTCAGGCAGCCTCCCTGAAACGGGATCCCTGAAAATGGAATCCCCTTGTCAAAGTGGCCTTGGAGAAGAGAGGATGAGTAAAGGGGAATTTTGTGTGTGTGCGTGTACAAACCCTTCTGTGCAGCTCTTCCATGCTGCAGAGAGCACTTCCAGTGTGATTGCACACACACAGCCCAGCCCAGCACCCGGGCTCCTAGGCTGATGTGGGGATGAACCACACCAGGTGTTCCCCTGGGTTGCGTTCCCCTCCAGGTTGGCAAGGTCACATCCCCGCCACAGCAGCAGAGCCCAAACCTCTGAATGCTCCTGGAGGAACCTGAGTCACAGGTCAGGGCATTGCTGCCAGCAAAACACGACTGAGGTTCCATTGTGGGAACCCAGCACATCCCTCTGGCTGTCCAGGATGGCCAAGACCCCTGCCAGGGGGCTCAGAGACCCTGGCACGGAGCCCAACACACCTGTGGGTTTGATTATGACCCGTGGAGCAAATTACCAACCTTACAGAAAGATCAGCAAGCCACAACAGTTTAAGTAGAATATTAGTGAACTTATCATGGGGTGGAAAATAGATTTTAGGGGTTTTGCTATGGGGGTTCAGGAGGCAAGATGGAGGGAACTGGGTGTGTCCAGCCTTTCTTCTTCTTCTTCTTCTTCTTGGCCTCCATCTTCTGCTGTGATGGTGGCACTTCTAGATTGGTTTAGAGTAGAAGCTCACTGTCTAACATAGGTGATAGGTAGTGGAAAGTAATTGTAAACATTGTACATGTAGTTTTTAGTATAAAGACATAACGCTGCCCTGGGAGCAGGCAGAGTGCCTGGAACTGTCCTGCTGGACGGACCTCGGCTGGACAGGAGAAAGAATTTTATAGATAAGACGCAATAAACAAACTTGAGACTGAGAACTGAAGAGTTCTGACTCCTTCTTCAAGCACTGGGCTGGGAAAAGAGACTTTCTAACACATCTTAGGGTTGCAGCAACCCAGAAAGGTCCTGGGATTCCATCAGCAGTCAAAAAATCTCACTGAAGATACAACCCCAGCACTCCCACGTTCCACCACCCCACAGGGCCTGTGTCCTTGCTCCCCGCACCAGCTGCACTCCATGAGCTTGTGAAAAATGCCAATCATTTGTTTTTAAAATTTTAAAAGTTTAATAGTAATTAAATGGTTATAAAAATAGTAATATAATTAGGGTAATAATAATCTGGACTAGGACAATATGATTTGGATTTGGATTAGGACAATATGAGACAACAGAAACAAAGAGTTACTGACAGTCCAGGTACCTTTTTCTGGGCAACATAAACTCGAAAAAGGCCCCACGTTAACAGAGGATTAACCGTTAAAAACAACAACTTGTTGCATATTCATACACCTCATACATGATGCATAAATTCCATTCAAACACAGGATTCTGTCTGGTCAGTGTCAATTTATTCCTCTTAATCCTGATGACGTCTTCAGGGCTGAGTGAGGCAGGAAGTTCATTTCTCCTGATAATGGAGCAATAAATTTTCTTTCTCTGAAAGATTTAGGTGTCCTGTGGCTGCTATCTCGGAGTCCTTTCTTTAGAAAAAAAGTATCCTAAATAGCACAGTTTCTATTTTAACATTTTGTTATAACCTGAAACTATATTTAACACACTACTTAAGAGAATTAATACAGCATAACTTTCTAATACAACACATATAATATTCATTTGAATATTTGTGTATTTTTCACAAACTGATTGGGATTGGGATTGGGATTGGGATTGGGATTGGGATTGGGATTGGGATTGGAGCTGCACTCCATGAGTTGAGGATTGGGATTGCAATTGGGATTGGGATTGCGATGCTCAGCCCTAGCGAGGTGTTCTTGAGGAAGACAGCATTCATCTTTCCTTCTTCCAAATGACTGGGATGAGTTCAGTTCTGCCTTGAGTCAAGGAAGGAGCTCAATGATCAATTCTCTAGAGCTCCATTCATTTGTCAGGGCCAGATGGAAGAGGATTTGAAAGGCCTGATGTTCAAGGAGGGGGTTGCTATCGCTAATTCAAAGTCAAGTTCTGCTCCCAAGTCCAGTGTTCAAAAGTTCAAGATCCAAAATCCCATTTGAAAGGCCTGAAACACAATTTTCTAATGAGCAACCACAATAACCCTACTGATAGCAGCTCTGTGGTGCCTGCTGGCCAGTACAAACCAGCAATACTACCATGAAAAAAGAGGAAGTTTCTATTTTTGAATCAGGGGATGTGTGGAGAGAAGCAGAAACCATCAAAGGAGCTGTGCCTGAAAACCCAGGCTGTAACATTTGAAAAGCAGCACAAGTGTTCTCTGGACCCTGTTTCCCAGCACAGATTGGGATGGGATTCCCTTTGCCCTGGCCAAACCCTGCTCTCCCTGAAAGCAAGAACAACCCATCACTGAATGTTTTTGGAACACAGTTACATTTTCTCTTTCCATGGATGTGTGCAGCGAGACTCAGGAGAAGCCAAAGCCAAATTTCCAGGCACTGACTAGAAAGTGGAGCAAACAGACACAGAAACAAAATATCCTGCTTGCCTAAAACAATTCTTAAAACAGGGTTTGTTTTCTTTTCCTGCAAAGCTGGGGCTTGGGCAGAGAAACAGAGAGGAGCTGGGGAGGACACTGTGTGTCCCACTTCAGGAAAATCATGGAGGTTGGATTTATTTTTTTGTGTAGTGATGATGCAGGCAGATTAAAGGACCAAGTCTGGCTGAAATATTTTGTTTTAGAGCTTTCCTTTGAGATAAATGGCAAAGAAGCAGCATCACGATGGCACTGCCCATCCAAAAAGAACAGAAAATCTAATTAGAGACAGAAATGTCCTGGGATGAGTCAATTCCCCTGACAAAACCTCCAGCTGCCCGTGGAGATGATATGCATGAAGGTTAGCAAGATAACACTGTTCACTTAACCTGCTCAAGCCCATCCTCACAGAACTTTGCTTTTTATTTGTTATTAAGAAAAACTGCAGCTGAGGTTTTCCCTCTTTCCTTGCACTACTTGGACCTGCACAATTGAGGTACTTAAAATAACATTTGTATGACTGCTAGCCGTGGTTGATCAGTTAGAGTGACATGGTTCAGATAAAAGTTCCAATTAGGCCTTAACTGTTTTCTTAATAGAAAGACCTGTTAGGAGCAAGAAGGATTGCCTGTTAGCAGAAGAACAGAACTTTTTCACGTGGCAGATTATCAGTATTCTTTAGATTCACACATAAACAAGGCTGAAATGCAATTACATTTTCCACAAGGACCCAAATGCTTTTAACCTTTTCAAGGTAAAAGGAGTTTTAAAAAAAAATGTTGAAACTGCTGTTGAATTAGGTCCAGCAACCTTTTTTTTTTTGTAAAGTTTTTGTTTCATTTTAATAATGGTTTAGTCTGTTTCACAGCCTGTGGCCTCTTCAAACCTGTTACTTTTAAAGATATAGCAGATGCTTCCTAAATGGAAAGGAAATTGTAATGATGCAAATCCCTATTCACATGATTTTCCAAATAGGTTTGAGCACTAGAGGCTGTATAGGGCAGGTGGGGTAGTGTTACTGACAACCAGAAAAGGTAAACTTGAATGCAAATAGACAAATCAAGCACATGTGTTCGTTTGGAAGTTTGTAGTCAGCTCCTCAATCTCCATCTGAGAAAATAAGCTATTATCAGCCCTGAGTGGCCTTCTCAGCATCAGAAAGCTCGAAATTAACTTAATTGCTGAACTGCACCTAAAATCAGCTGCTTTGAACATTACAATTTGCCTTTTAGTCTCATCAAAATTCCAAATATGTTAAAATTCTAATTTGCAAGCGTGTTAAATTAACACTGTGAAACCACAATATTTAACCTGTTGGCTAATCTGATGTCAAGTGAAAACATGTCAAACAATATGGAAATCATATACTGCGCAAAAAGCCACAGCAATTCACCTAAAAAATCTTTAGCTTGGGGGTGCCACGAGGAATTCTGAAGTCTGGTTCTATTACAAGCCCTATTGAGCCTTTCCTCATACTAGTAAATAATACAGATTAATCTGGATAAAGAGAAGGAGTTTTTGTTTGAGAGTTTGCTAACATTTTCTTTGCTTTAGAAGCATAACTTTGCAAATCCTTGCAGTCTTACAGCAGCAAGCAGATTTGCATCTGAAAGGAAATTGGCTCCAGTTGGTAACCTACCAAAAAATATCTCAGAGAGATGCATGCCATTTGTAGGATTGCTCAGTAAACTACCTAAAACAACCACTTCTCCCCCAAATTCTCCCTATTATAAAAATTATAAAAATCACCAAAACTTCCTTTACAGAGCCTGTTGTTCCTATGTGATATTAAGGGCTGGAAAGAAGCAAGGCAGAAGAAACTCAGCTCATGGCTTTTGATAAATTCATCTCCAAACCATGAAGAGTTTGTTGTAAGAGGCTGTGGGAGGTGAGGAGCAAAATGTTGTCGTGGCTTAGAAAGTAATTTGCATTGATGAAGTTCAGAGAAATCTCAGAGAACTCTACAGAGGAGACAAATTGATTGCACAACAGCAGTGACAGCCAATATTGACAAACGCAAGGCATGGGAAGATCGAAGTCAACAATTCCAACAGGAAATCGGTCTCTGGGGGAAATATTTTTGTTTATTTCAAATTTTAATCAGTTTTCATTAGGCATCCTTAAACAGCAAGCTTAGCATACACAGAATTTACCTGTTTAGAAGGAAATTAATAAAGTTTCCCCTTTCATAACTTTTATTGAACTTGTATTAGCAGGAGGTACTAAAATAAAGTATCTATTCTGCTATAGCTTCTTGGCTGGTTTGGACTTCTGCTTTTTCTGCAAGTTTTGGACTATTCCTTATTACATGATGGCATTTGAAGAGTGACAAGATAAATTGCTTTTAGAATACAACACAACAAAGGACCTCTGGTTCCAAGTACTTCTAATTAGTTCCTAATGCAACGGTCCCATCAATGAATGGATCCTTCCTCAGCCTGGAAACCTCTCCAGAAGAAGAGATTCCTCTTTCTCCTCTGACAAAGTTTGCAGCAGGAAGGGAGCTGCAGTTCCTGGGCTGAGATGATTCATGAGCAGCAGGGCTAGGAGGGGATGCAAAGGGAGAAAATACCCCCATCAGCAAACGTGACACACAGCTAATGGTTACAAATGTGTTTGCAAGGAGAAAGAGGGGGGAAAGGGCTTTAGAAATCTTCTATTCTGCTGTGTGGGAGAGCTTTTGTTTTTTAAAGCAGCTTTTTCTAAAATCATCTCTAAAAACAACCACCCTGTTCAAGACTGCTCTCAGAAATGCTGGCTAAAAGAGCAGAACTCGTTTCTTATGCCAAAACCAACAGCAGCCAAATAAAACACAGCAAGGATTAAATCAATTTAACACCGTCTAAGGTTTCCACCAAGTTTTCCTAGAAGAGAGTGTGGTTTTGTTTTCCTGACTTTGCTCAGTCTTTTTTAAATTTCACCGTGTCTTCTCTGCCTGTGGATGCTGAGTGTTGGGACCATGGCTGGGCAGGCATGAGAACAACAAATAAACAGGGGCTGGATCCTCAGGGAGAGCAAAACTGTGTCTGGGATGGTGAAGAGCCATATGTGTGCTGCCTTTCATCTTACAAACCATTATTTCTTTTTTTTTTAATAAATATATATATATATATATAGATTATCTGCATATTTAATAGCATGCAACTGATAAATTTTATATATATTAATTTGCTGTTGCATAAACAATGACTAGTCTTTCATGTTTGCTTCTTTACTGAAAGCACCTGTGGTTTATATTAATACAAGAAAAAATACTAAGTCATCTCCCAGCATAGAAATTATGAATTATTCTGTCCCCAAGTATATTATATATATATAAAATATCTAATATCTAATATCTAATGTATAGTATATAATATATAATATAAATTGTGTTACAAATATATTTTTCTATATAATATATAATATATCATATATAATATATCATATATAATATATCATATATCATATATATGCAATAATTATATACAATATATAATACATCATATAGAGTATATAATATATAGTGTATATATAATATATAAAAATACATATAATATATGTAAATATATATGAAAGATATATTATATAAATATACATAGAAATATATACTGTATATCTAATATATAATAAATTGTATATAGTATATATTGTATATATAATATATATAAAATATGTATAACATAAAAATTATCTAGAATATATGTAAATATATATTATATATTATATATATATAAATATATATAATATATATATTTTATATGTATTATATGTAATATGTAATATATGTGGTATGTTATATATGTTATAGATTATAGATTATAGATTATAGATTATAGATTATAGATTATAGATTATAGATTATAGATTATAGATTATAGATTATAGATTATATTATGTTGTGCCTATAGAGTGATTTGGGAGGATTTCATCTGCTGGTTTGTGACTTCCTGAAGAAAGAAACAAACCAAAACTTGAGCAGGAATGCAGGGAGCACTCTCCTGGAGTGCATGGAGATGGGGCAATTCCAGCATCTCAGGGTCTGAAGCAGGAGCCAACAGCATGAATTGGCGACTGAAGCTGCTCTGTCCATGGGAATTGCTCCATCCTGAAGACACAGCTCATCCCTGTCCCCATCCATGTCCTCAGTCCAGAGGCACTCAGGGGGACTGACTTGGATCCCACAACACGGAGCCCTGGAGGAAGAGCTGGGGGCATTCATTGGTGACACAGCCAATAACCCACTGGAGCAGGAGAGAAGATTTTCCTCCTCTCTTCCTAAGGATCAAACATCCCGCTGGGGCAGAAATCTCTGCCTGGCCCGGGGTGCTCCAGGAGGTGCCTTCACAATGAGATGCAGAGTGACCTCCTCCTCCTCCTCCTCCTCCTCCTCCTTGATTGAACGCTGCCCGAGAGCCATGGGAGGCTGAGCAGCGCTTGGACACAATCCAGAGGTGATGAGTGTGCATTGCAGCCCTCAGAAACATGGCCCGAGAACACAGCTCTCTCCTGCCCACCAGTAAGTAAAATACATCCCGGAGGGTTGTATTTTGATATACAGCAATCAGGTTCTCCAAATCCATTTGCTGCTTGTAGCTCATCTCATTTCCCACCCTCTTCCCCTTCTCACTGCTCACTGTGTCTGTTCAGCCCCAGCAGCTGCATCTCAGTCAAAAACCAAACCTTCTGCAGACAAGCTGGGACCTTCTGCAGACAAGCTGGGCTCCATGCATGGCAAGAAGACTCAAAAAATACCAGAGACAAGAGACAACCAAGCCTTCTGCTCCTGCCTTAAGTGAACACAATAAATCAGATACAAGCACAGCCAGTCACACTTCCCTATGATTCTTTCCACAAATAATATTTGGATTAAACTAATTTATATACACCTTATTCTTTTCTATCTTTCAAGTTCCTAATCTAGATTTGGGGGGGAAAAAAAAAGCAACATGGGGGGAGAAGGGAATTCCTGACATTTTCAACCATCAAGAACTGGCAATGCCATAGAACAACTGCACTCTGAATTCCTTAAGCTGTAGATGTATCTCATAATTGAGTAAGTGTGAGAGAAGGGGGTTGTGTGCATCTGTGTGCACACGAGATGAACTTTCCTCTTGGCTTAGTTTTATACTGCAGGAGGAAATCTTCAGAATGGGCAACAGCCACAAGGCAATCAGACAGACTGTCTGCAGCACAACGATTTAATTTGGTGCTGTTGCCCCTTCTGAAAAATGATGTCGACAGCAGATAAGGAGACAGAGAGTTTCAGATTGTTCTATCAGGACCAGTTCCCGGTTAGGAAGAGCATTTGAGGCAATTCAGGACTGCTCAGCTTTTCCCAGGGTTGCTGCCCATCATGGGGACTGATTGGAGCTGAAGTGAAGCTCAGAGGGTTCCCAGAGCAGGGAGAGGTGCTGTGTGTTTGCACATATCCTGGGCATATTTCCCTTCTTTTGCCATTCCTTCTGCTTGCTGCTGAAGCTATTTCTTCCTGAGGGTCTGTTTATTAATTGAAAATAACAAGAGCTTTTTTCATTTTTATTTTGCGAGGCAGGCAATTAAAATAATCTCGGAAAATTGTTTCCCTATTCACTTAGGCTGTAGAGCACTGAAAGGGCAAACCTTGGCATTTACTGATGAGCTGAGATGGGTTTAGTAGGGGAGGACCAAGGGATTGACATGGCTTTGGCTCATCCTCTTCAACACCACACAGATATGCATTTTCCATAGGGAATGCCATCAGCCAGGGACAGGGCCACCTCAGCAGGGACCACAAGGGTGTCAGGAGGTGTTAACACCTATTTAATTGCTAAATAAAATCATTTTTTCCCAATACATAACTTATGGTGGCCATTAAGTTGCTTTGGTGTTATTTATACATTTAGGTTTTATGCTGTTTATACATTCATGCTTGTTCATGGTGAAGAAGCAGACCTGAGATAATCAGTGGGTAATTCTGTATATCCTGGTATATTGCTGTACAAAGTGATGGATTTGGATGTGCCTGAGCCTGGCACTTAATAAAGGGCTGATCCTTGGATATTTTGTTGTTGTTGTGAATGGCAAACTCGAGGAATGAGTTCTGAGAAGCCAAGTTCCCTCAGTGATCAGCAGTCTCCCACTCACAAAACAAGAGGAAATGTGGCTCCACACACCTGTTTGCTTTCCAGGACGTCATGTTGAATGTTGGCTGAGAGTTCCTTGTCAGTGAGACAGAGAACAGCCCTTTGAGGAATACTCAGCTGCAGGACATCCCCTCCCTGATTTAGGGCAGCCCTGTGTCCATCTCCCTGCCCAGAGCTGCTCCAGAGCCATTGCACCCACCCGAGGAGCAGCGTGTAGAAGTGACATCAGCCCTTGGTCACCACTCCTCACTCCTGGATTTAGGGCAGTGAGCACGATGCTCTCTTCACCTCCTCATCCCTGAGGTCCCTGAGAAATTCCCTCTTCTGCCAAAATTCAGAGAGCTGGAGGCTGCTCTATGAGCAGAGAGCAATGCCAGAATGAGGGAAGTGCGAAGGTGGCTCTCACAGCCTCATGGACAAGAACGTGATTAGATCACCAAGCCTGCCTTTCTTCAGAAGGCAACAAGGAATTTCATAGCCAAAACTCTCCCTTGAGCCCAGTAATTTGTGTTTGACAAAGATTTGCAGCAGCAAACTGAAGCCATACCCCACCCAGGTTTGAAGGTGACAAGAAGATGTGGATTCTCTGACTGTCAGTGCTTCAAACTGTCTGAACATCTCTGGAAATCTGGCACTGACCAAACACAATCTCAAACAGCCTGTGTTACACCCTGTTTGACCAGAGAACCTCATTCTGCACCTTCCTCTGCAAATAACAGCAGCATATCCTGTGGCAAAGGCTCCCAAAAACTGCTGCCAAATCAGTGTTCCAGCCATGACCATGGAGCAGCCCAGGTGTCAGAACCCAGGAAATTCCTCTGGCTGCCCTGGAGGGCTCCAGCCCCTGCCCAGGGGGCTCAGAGACCTTGACACAGAGCCCAAGACCCCTGTGCCTTTGATTGAGCCCTTGGAAAAAGCAATTACCAACCTTATATGAAGAATTACAAGCCACGACAGTTTGAGTAGAATGATAGTGAATTTATCACAGGGTGAAAAAGAGATTTTTGGAGTTTTTAGAATGGGGGTTCGGGAGGAAAGATGGAGGGATCTGGGCATGTCCAACCTTCCTCCTTCTTCTTCTTGACTTCCATCTTCTGCTGTGATGTTGGCACTTTTAGATTGGTTTAGAGTAGAAGCTCACTGTCTAACACAGGTGATAGGTATTGGGAAGTAATTGTAAATAGTATACAGGTAGTTTTTAGTATAAAAAGATAACACCACCCCTGGGAGGCAGAGTGCCTGGGGCTGTCCTGCTGGATGGACCTCAGCAGGACAGGAGAAAGAATTTTATAGATAAGATACAATAAACAACCTTGAGACCAAGAAATGACGATTCTGACTCCTTCTTCAAGCGCCAGGCTGTGAAAAGAGACTTTCTAATGTATCTTGGTGTCACTATGACCAGCTAGAGTCCCAAGACCCAGGGTCTGATCCTGCAGCTCACAAGGTCAATGGGCTCTTTTGCCATTGCATTCAATCCGGGCAGAAATGACATTAAGATTTTTCCAGTTCAGATGTCAGCTATTAATTTGGATGATGGTTATTTGATTCCATGGAAAGTCAGTGGAATCAAGTTAAAAAGACAGAGATATATTCATATATCCTTAAACTGGGAGACACCACAAGTCACTGATAACCTAAATTAGATTGAGCTCGTGCTATCTCTAATTAGGATCTTTCACTATGAACAAGGAAAGAGGCCAAAGTGGATTAGCAAAGGAAACAGTACATGCATTGGCTCAAAACAATAACCAGAAATGTTGACTTCCATCTCAGCATGTCACGCATGAAAACAAAATGTTTCAAAAAGTATTTCTCTAAGAAAAAGCTGAAACTGTTCAGAATTAGAGAGACTCGCTAGAAATGTTGGTGACATTTATTAACTAATTAGCTAAATGACCTTTTCGTCATTTTTATACACAGTTTTCTTTCATAAATATTTCATGAATTACATGTAATTATTAGTAACATCAACTTTACTGAATTAATTACTGCCAATTCCTATTAATAAAATGCATCTTGTAATAAATAATGTTAGTTTATTACAGAGCATTGGTCTCGGAGGTATTCACATCTGTCAGTTGCCTTCTACTTCAGGCTAAAAGAAAGGTAATCAAATAACTGTAATTATTGTACTAAATATATCACCGTTTGTTTAAAATGTCAATGGGAATGGATAAAGGCATTTGTAACAATCTGAACTGTGTGCAGTGCTGTAAGTGCATGTGGCAGAGCCACATTTACCAGCAGGACACGGGCCCATGTCTGGGGCTGACAGACAGAAACGTCAACAAATGGTTACTGCTCTGATTTACTCACAGGGGGTTTGCCTGCAGGCCATTGGCTTAGGGACACTAATAAAGTCACAGGGAATTTAATCTGATGGCTCCTAATTAGCCCCTGTGAAAGGAGTGTTGGATTCGGGCCAGGCCTGGCAGACAGGTCCCCATGCACTGACCGGTGCTGCCATGGCCGGTGGCTGCTGGACACGTCCTGCAGCAGAGCAAGGGTTGGAGAGAGTGCTCTGGGTTCCTCAGAGAGCCCAGCCCGGGCTGAGAGGCTCACCTGGAGCTGGGCTGAGCTTCCCCTTGCTCTCCTGAAAGGCGGAGCCTGCTCCTGGAGCATAGACCCTTCTCCTGGGGATGGACCCTGCTACTGGGGGATGGACCCTTCTCCTGGGGATGGACCCTGCTACTGGGCCATGGACCCTTCTCCTGGGGATGGACCCTTCTCCTGGGCCATGGACCCTTCTCCTGGGGCATGGATGCTTCTCCTGGGGCAGGGACCCTTCTCCTGGGGCAGGAACCCTGATACTGAGGGATGGACCCTTCTCCTGGGGCATGGACACTTCTCCTGGGGGATGGATGCTTCTCCTGGGGCAGGGACCCTTCTCCTGGGGCAGGAACCCTGATACTGAGGGATGGACCCTTCTCCTGGGGCAGGGACGCTACTCCTGGAGCATGGACCCTTCTCCTGTGGGATGGACCCCTCTCCTGGGGATGGATGCTTCCCCTGGGGCATGGATGCTTCTCCTGTGGGCAGGTACCCTTCTCCTGGAGGATAGACCCTTCTCCTGGGGCATGGAGCCTTTTCCTGGGGATGGACCCTTCTCCTGTGTCATGGACACTTCTCCTGGGGGATGGACCCTTCTCTTGGGGCAGAGACCCTTCTTCAGGAGGATGAACCCTGCTTCTGGGGCAGGGACCCTTCTCTTGGGGATGGACCCCTCTTCTGGGGGATGGACCCCTCTCCTGGGGATGGATGCTTCTCCTGGGGCATGGATGCTTCTCTTGGAGGACGGACCCTTCTCCAAACAGCTGCTCCCCATCTCACATCTGGCAGGCACAAAGAGCAGCCCCCCTGGTCTGCCCAGCTCCACCCTGAGCCACACAGCACCAGCTGGGTGTTTGAGCCCCTTTTTCACCCTTTCCTCAAGAACAGGGAATAATTCTCCAGTTTTGTCCGAACAAAACTGCCTGATGTACACATCTGAATGCCTGTATATTCATTCAGCAAGGCCAGCTCAATGTGGTGGCACCTGCCAATCTTTAGGCCCTGGAATAAACCCCAAACTGCCATGGGGTTTGCAGGGTTTCATACTGAAGCTTCACAACATGGTATTATCTCATTATGGTATAAAATGTAAAATCTGAGCAACTGGAATAGGCTGGGTTTCCTATTCTCCACTCCCACCTATTTTTACTTTTTTCCTTCATCAGATAAATTCCTAGAGCTAAGTCATAGGGAGACTGAGAGATGAAAATGGAAAATCCAAACACTGGGGAAGAATAGTGTTTGAAAAATAGCAAATCAGGTGCTGATAAACTCAGACCTCTGTATCAGCCTAACCTACCTTCACTCTTCTCCTGCCCACCAGGTGCATCTCAGGGCCTAATAATATAAGCCTAATAATTTTTTCCTTATTTAAATATGGAAATGAACCAGTTGTGGAGCTGATTGCTATCTCCTGCATCACACTTGATACCTCAGAACCACCCTGGCACCCCAACAGCTGTGGCAGCATCTTAGAAAGAATTCCTTTGGCAGGGTTCAGGGCTGAACGTGGGTCAGCACAGCTGAGACAGGCACTCTCTCCACTAGAAGCTTTCTGTTGTTCTTGTTTTAAGAGAAAATTGCATATATTAGGCAGGCTTTGAAGTTCCTACCAGACTGAGGCAGCTGGGAGACATGAGCAGAACATTATTGTTGATTTTAAAGATGAGGGGACGTGTTGACCTGCTCAGGGCTATCCAGGAGCTTTGGCTTTCAGAAACCCAGAGAAACTTAATGAGAGAGGGTTTCTGTAGCTTTCTTGATAATGGAACCACAGATCTCAACCAACTTCCAACTTCTGTTGCTGCAAAGCTTTTAATTTTAATGTCCTGCCTCCCTCTAATATTGAGGAGCAGATTTTGCCCCAAGCTGACACCCTTAAAGCAGCAGGTTCCTCTCCTTAGCAGTATTTGGCAGACTTTGAGTTGCAGCAGGCTGGAGATGACCAGTCCTGGCCAGAGAGTTTTAAATCATGTAACACGAGGGAACCAAACTTGTTCCTTTTAGCTGCCAGCCTCACCAGGGCTTTATCTTAATGCTCAAATTTCATTCATTCCCTGCTCTTTGATGTAGTCTTCCTCCAGATTCAGGCACTGGCTTGCAGACAGGAAAATGAGATTTTGCCACTGCATGGTAAGGAATTTTTTCAGGAGCTGCTTTAATTTCCTCACACATTGTAGGATAGTACACTGCGAAATTTGAAGGCACATTTCTGAAAGTATGAGGGAAAGAACTAGGAAGAAAATGGAGAAAATCTAGCTTAACAACTCTTTCAATTTTGAAAATTGCAATTTGACAGCAATCCTGTGGGCTGGGAAATAAACGTTCATGCCTTTGCCTCTACAGTCATTTGATTGATGTCAAATTGCTTAAGATGAAATAAAGAGTGAGATGCAGTCATATTTTTCCAGCTTCTTTCTATAGAATTGGGGTCACAGTATTTGGGATCAAAAAGTTATTTACGACATTTATTTTCTACCGCTGATTGCACTTTAGCCTCTCAAAATTTTGGTTTTATCATGAAGATGTGCCTTTATATTTAGAACTTTGCAGCACTGTGGTTTCTTAGACAGGAAAAGTGCACTGCTGATAAAAGAGCCCACCAGTTTTCAGACTTAATCCTTTCATCACCACAGATTCAGATGCTGACCCTACCAAACCCTTAAATTAACATATTTTAAAGCATTTAAATTGTGTGATCAACTTCAAAGGGTGCAAATGCAATATATTCACATGGCAGTAGACATCTTCATATTAATAAAGCTTCTTCCATGGCCTTCTTTTCCAAAAGTGCCACTGCCAAGATGAGCAGGGTAAATTTTCCCAGCTGGCTGCAAAAATGCCTCTTCCAAAGGGAGGAAATGAAGTCACACAGAATTTTGGTAACATCACCTTCCTTCTTCCCATTCCCTCTCCAGCCACCCCTGCTGGACAAGGAGGCTTTTCCCCTTCTGCTTGAGTTGGATTTCAGTTTCTTTCCTCCTGCAAGGTGAGGGCGCAGAACAGATGTGTCTTGCACAAACAGCTGTTGTTTAACAATATTCCAAACCCTGGAAATAGGGGAGCCTGGTTCTTCCTCATTTAGACCAAAAACCAGGCTTTGGAGAGCTGAAGGTAGGGGAGAAAAATCTATCCCTGAATTTTGTGTAAGAATTAGACATTTAAATGGCTTTAAAAATGGAAATTAAGCTCCTAATGCAGATATCACCGTTATACAAATTGACTCTCAGATGGTATTCCATTCATAATTTTTACAGTATTTTGAATTTTAAAACAAAACAAACAAAACAAAAAACAAATAAACCAACAAAACCAGACAAGAATCACCTCATCAGAATAACAGGAAGGAACTGACACTGACAAAATGTAGGAAATGAAGAGTAATTAAAATCACTGTTGATTTCATGTTTACTGGACCTAAATGCTGCATTATTGTTGTTAACTTTATGTATCCTGCAGCTTTTCATTCATTCCAATGCCCTAAATGTTGTACTGTGCAAGAAATCTATGAACATTCATCCAGAACTGAAAAAAAAAAGTCCCTCAGCATTTAATATTACAACATGCATAAAAATAAATTTAATTAGTCACCAAGGAAGGGGGAAGTGTTAGTAAAACTTTATAAAGATAATTACCTGATAGAAAAAGCATCTAACAAGACTATTCTGTACTGGATATTATCCAGGCAAAAAAAATTAAACCTATGTTGCTGCTTCAATACCATCTAATACTAGAAATTGGCAGAAAAACATCTATTCCATGAATAATAGCTCAACAGTCCCAAAGGACATCAATACATGAATAAGGAAAAAAAAAAAAATCTCAAGCCTTTCCAAAATGGTGCTAATGCTCCACTGAAACTTAATTTTATAATTTACTGGCAGTCAAGATGGCAGGAAATAAAATAATTTGCTATATATTCTGCACAACAAACCCCTTGCTTTTCCTGGGAAGGGTAATTATCCCTAAAAAAAAAAAAAAAGAAAGAAAAAATACGACATCTCATATTAAGCTAAAGTCTCATCAAGAAGAGAAAGAGTGCCTCATTACATGTAATTACCAGGGAATTAGAAACATCATTTAACTAAATGAGCGAATAATGCTCAGGATATTGAAGAAACTTGCCTGCACTTCTGCAGAGCACTCTAAGTCCCATTACAAAAATTGCACCTCTTTAATGGAATAATTTTAGGCCTTGTCTGCCTTGCTTTAAAAATAAAGAGCCTCAGAGAGGCAGAAAGAGGCTGAAACTACCATAAACAACTGTTGAAAAGAGCTGCAGAGTAGGAGTAGTCTCTACTGGATACCATGATTTAAAATTACTCATAATCTAACATAATCATGAAAATTAAACCTAAGGACTTGGGTGGGAGGATGGGAGAGAGGGAGGGAAACTAATTACCCTTTTTAATTGTACTTACTCTAGACGACAATGTATTTATAATTATACATTCTAGATAACGGGTGAAAGATTTTAGGTTAAAGGTAAATCTTACAGAGAGGGATGAAAGGCTGCTGCATTAGAAGCTAAAATAAAAAAATAACCATACCTGCTGGTAGATACTTGCTGTCCTGCAATGCAAATTTTTTCTAATAGTAAACAGTTACTGGGGGAATTAATGATGGCCATGGTTATTATATGCAAATAATATAAACCACAGCCTCTGTTTTAGGAGTTTAAAATCTTAAATAAATATTTCTCTGTCTATAAAGGTGATTCTGATGCTGTAGTTACAAGTAAAACCTGGAAAACCTTATTTACCTTATTTACCATTTTGATGCTGTGCCAGGAGAAACAAGGTTTTCCTCACTGAGTTTAGCCAGAGGAATTGTCCCTCAGCCTTACAGCAAGGCAGTAAATTGAAATTAAATTCAACTCCCTTAGGTTGGAAAGGTTTTGGTCAGGGTTGGGATCCTGGTTCCACACCTCTCCATGAGGAACTAAAAAGCTGAAGTGATGCTACAACAAAGTCCCTCCAAAATGTCTTCAAGTTGATGCACAGGAAAAGCATCACTTCTTTTTTTGGTGGTTTTTTTTTTTAAGAGAAGATCCTTGGAGAAATGAAAAATGCAGAGAAGTAAAACAAGAAACAAGGGGATACATATAATACATCATCTGAAACATGTGTGCTTCCTCTATTAACATTTCCATCCTTCATTTCCTTCTCTCCACACAAACAAAATCCCTCACTATAGAGATTCTAGGCAAACAAGGGGATTTTTTCTTTACAGCAACCAGTTCCACAGCAGAACAAGCTGTTAGCAAAACAAATACTGAAATAAGAGGAAGAAAAGGGCTCTAGAGCCCCAAAGTGTTGAATATGGACATCTCCACTGGGTAAAGCAGGATTGCAGAAAATTGATTATTTTTGCTGCTTTTGAGATCATAATCATCTCAGGCTGCTCACATAGGCTTGGTTTGCAATCAGAACTGCAAAAAAAACCCTGGCTTTTGGGGTTTTTTTGTTTTAGCTTGGGATTTTGATGGTGATTTAGAAGATAGTCCAGAAAATGACTTGGAAAATGTGATGGTTCCATTCAACCCCTCAACGTATCTGTGCCAATTAGAAGTTATACTTGAATTATTTCTGATTGTAGGAGTAGAAGATGGAATGTCAAATATTTAAACACAAATTACCAGTGAGGTGGGGAGGGAGAGTAAACAGAATTATGTGGAGACCAGAGATTTCCAGAACGTGGAAAAAAAAAAATCAGACAATTCCTCACAAGAGGGGAGAAGAAATTGGTTAATTAGCAGCACTAAGGTCATTTGATGCTGAAACAGAAGCAGGGTGGCACCATGTCCTTCTGGGGTAATGCAGCTTGTAGGAAAACTCCTGCTGCTGGAAGAGGAACCAGCATCCCTGCAAGCTGCAGCAGGGAATCCTGGCACTGCCAAAGGCCCCAGGAGCTCAGCTAATGCTGATGGAAAATCCAGGGCTTTATCCCACACTTGGACACTCCAAACAGCCCCAAGAGGTTTAATCCTGCAGAGGCTGAGGAGGATATTGTGTATCATGGATACTTCAGCCAAAGGATTGTTCTGCCCAAGTAATTGAAGGAGGGGACTGGAGGGTCTTTAGGCTTAATTGATTTTTTTATTCCAGCTCCCTACGGAAATGAGATTGGTGCAATGAAATTGGCTGTGTCTGTCTGCCCGTCCCCTGCTCCTCTCATCCCCTAATAACTTGGGAACTCAGAGACCAATTACAAGGGAGCTTGTCAGAGGAAGGAGGTCTCAGAGCTATCAAATTCCTGCATCCCTCATGAAAGCAGGCAGCCAAGCAGAGGAGACAGCCTTTAATAACGTGCCCAGGAAACCTACCTGGGAAAAGTTATTGTGCTTTAAGTCAAAACTTGACTTCTCAAGAAAGAACAACCAAAAGAGCCAACTATGTAGAAAATTTTGCAACCCATTGAATTGCTTGCTCCCTGTGTAGATAAATTCAGTTTTTCATGGATAATCTCTAGACCAAGACAAAAAAGACAACACAATTGGAGATCAGGAAAGAAATATGACTTTATTTGCATTTGCTTCCATACTGAGTTCCACCAGCATCAAAAGAAAAAGTATCACTCCAAATATCTCCATCCTTACAAATCTCCCCTCTAACCCCATTATCTGCCTAATTAAATTTTGGGTGTATCAAACTGTTAGGCCCATCTTTTGGAGGCTGCACACTTCAATCACAATTACATGCTGCATATTTCATTATATATTTCTTTTGCGTGTAATTAGGAATAAAAAATGTAATCCCAAAAAGATGGTTAATAATTTAAACCCTGAGGATTTGATTAAAAGCATCTGAGCATTGCAGATGACAAGGAAAGAACAGTGACTCCATTATAACCGAGGGAAGAAATCAAGGATTTAAGCACTTTTTTTTTTCCATACCAAGGCCTAAAATCCTAAAACCAAACAGAGGAACAGAAAAATATTTAATCTGTGGTATAGGGCTGAGAGTTCTGCACATGTTCCATTTGAAAAGTTTATCTACAAATATTTCTTAAAATACTTCCTTCCAAAATTTCATTAGCAGAAATTAATATTGTCTGATGGAAACAGGGCACTTACCTCACTGCTCAGGCAGCACCTCCTTCCAGAGCCTGTGGGTTTGCAGGCCAAAGCCTTCACACAAAAAATCAAATAATCTCAGCACTAAAAATATAGGTGGAAGAGAAACAGCCAAGGTGATGTTCGCAAAACAATTTGCAAATTCAGGATATTTTTATGTCTGTGCCAATAGTTGACATCTTTCAGGGATGAAGAGGAGAGTGAAAAATTTTTCACCAGCAAGTGAAAAATTCAAAACAGGGATTATAAACATATTAAAGCAAACTGGGGCTGGGAACAGGGAGGCCATTCCCATTTACAAATATCCTATATTTGCTTCCAGGGAAAACACACCTGCAGCTTCTCCACAGCCGTGCAGCAAGCTCTGAGCATCCTGCAGATGTGCACATGCAGCACTGCAGCTCCCCAGAGCACAAAATGTCTCTGTGGGACAAGAAATCTGATTCATCAATAGGAGGCATCAGGAACCAGGGGTATGCAACATGGCAAACACAAACATTTATATGTATATATATAAATTCTTTTATTGATATCTCCACTCTATTGACTGCTGTACAGGCTACAGCTGTGCCAATTTTTTTTTTTTTTTTAGTTCTAAAAAACAAGTTACAAATTCTCTACTTAATAGTTCTGGATGATCTTTGATTTGTAGGGCCTGAATTATAATTTTTTTCTTCCTAGATAATACTATATAGAAACACAATGGTACATTTTATTATTTTTAAAAGTACATCTAATAATGCTTGCACTTTCTACTTTCTTCCTGTCACATCTCTCTCTCACTGAAGGAAAGGCAATCATGGCATTTTACTGGAATCTCTCTTGCCATGTAGCACTACCAAATATCAACACACCAGTGTACACTGGATTAAAACTGCATTTTAAAAGATAGACTTAAATTTTTTCTAACAATGTGGTTTCATTTACCTTTCCATGGAAGCCCTGGCCGTTCTATTGACCAAAAAATTACAACACAGGACTAAAAAAGATTAACTGAAATAACTCCCCACAGTAAGTCTACAGCAGAGGCAAAAAATTAAACCAATTACGTGCACTCAGGATCAAGACATCTGTTCAAGTCCTGCCTTTGCTCTGTGACAAGGAAATTCACTTCCTTTTTCTGTGCCTTTGTTGACAACTGTGAAATGAGAATATTTCTTCTCTGCCCACCTTTGTCTGTCTTATCTATTGAGGGAACAAATTCTGCAGGCAGAATCCCCTCTGGCAGTGCCCCCATCCCAGCTGGGAATGAGGCAATGGTGCCTTTGTTGCATTGTTGTGGCTGCAGAGCAGGGGAGCTTGCAGCAAACACCAGCAGGGAAAAGCAACCCTTGCTTGGCTTAATTAGCAGGAAATCTTGGCCCTAAGTGAATAAATGATTGCTTTGTTTCTACTTGAGGCTGCCTTGCTGTGCTTTTCCCAGAAGAGAATGCAGTGGGTTTCTGCAAGTGGGGAATAGATTAAAACACACAACTCTGCTGATGGTGAAGCTGAGTGCAAGCTGAAAGTTATGGTAAGATGGGTGTAAAAAAAATATTTATATAGCAAATAAAAGTCAGCTACTCTTGATTTACCTTCATTCAGAAATCAACCCTAATTCAGAATTAACCTAAGTTGAGAAATTCCTGCTAAATGAATGCATCCATTGATTTGAAGAAATCAGAGAATCACAGAATGTTTGGGTTGGAAGGGACGTGGAAGGCCAGCTGGTTCCAACCCCTGTCATGGCAGGGACACCTTCCACTATCCCAGATTGTTCCAAGCCCTGTCCAACCTGGCCTTGGGCACTGCCAGGGATCCAGGGGCAGCCACAGCTGCTCTGGGCACCCTGTGCCAGGGCCTTACACCCTCACAAAGAAGAATTCCTTCCCAAAATCCCACTATCCCTGCCCTCTGGCAGTTTGAAGTCATTCCCCTTGTCCTGTCACCCCATCCCTTGTCCAAAGTCCCTCTCCATGCTCCTGCCAGCCCCCTTTAGGTACTGGAAGGTGCCATAAGGGCTGCAGAGCTTCCCCCAGGCATTGCCCCCCTGGCTCTGGGAGATCAGATCCCACTACCAGGGGAAGCTGGGGAGCAGAACCACCACAAGGACAATCAGCACTGCCTTATCTTCCTCACCCAAAGAGGGAAAGATAGAACCAGTTAAACCCCCACCATTCCTGGGAGTCACTGGTCTAACCTGTGCTTGAGAAATTCCACAGATGGACACACTGCAGTTTCCCCAGGCCATTTATTCCTGGACTTAACCATCCCTTCACTTGAAAAGTTTTTCCTAATGTCTACACTAATCTGTGCTGCAATTTAAGCTCATTATACCTGGTCCCAGTGGACATGGAGAACAGTTTATTCCCTTCCACTTTGCAGGTAATCATGGGAGGCTCTGCAGACCTATTACCTCCCCCATGTTGCTATCACATGTTTGAGCATTTGTGCTTTTCATGCTATAGGAAAATGTCTGATGCACTGAAAAACTGCACATACAGCCTTAGGAAGAGATATTTCACACAGAGAGCCTTTAGCATATCAGTTACAAGAATACCTGGGCAAGTCCTGTCTTTGACTCTTCATTTCTAAATTCCACCTGACTAAAAGCATTTGAAACAAAGAATCCTGACACTTTTCAGAGCAAATGTCGCAATGCTGGAGGAGCAGAAGTTGTTGCATATTGGCTAAAAAATGACTGCCTTTGTGGTTGTGATTATACTGAACAACATGAGAGCAGCTAATGGTGTAATCACCAGAGCAATGTCTGCAGGTCCAAAGAAATGGGTTCTGCTCCACACCACTGACACCAGTCCCTCATGGGGGATGGGTCATTCAGGCCAAATTTGCAGGAAAACTCAGTGGAAACACCCAGCTTTTGATGCAGCAGTGGAATTACTGCTCAACTGGGGGACTGAGTGACTCCAACTACAGAAAATCTGCCATCCTCAAGGCAGTGAAAACCACTGGGCACATCAAAAAGCGTGAGGCAATTAAGAGGGAGCTGGCAATACCTACACAGCTTTGTAAAGTCATCCTCAACAGCATCACTTCAGTCTTTGTTGGGGGCTCAGAGCTCAGCTTTGGTTTTGCTTGGGAAAACACCCACCTAATGAAGACATTTTTTAATATTCATTATAATTGCAGCAGCACCAGCACTAAACATCCCACCTGAGGTGCAGCAGAGCTCCAGACCTGCATGCAGTAAGCACACACTGATTATCCTGAAGGACTGGCCAACAGAAAGAAGTACTTACCAGCTTGCTTTTGTGACATTCAGGGCACAGATGCCACTTGGCTTCTAATACCACAGTGTTATGAGGCTCTTGTGAGAGACAAGCCTGGATATTCACTGCTGCCAGCAGTCAGTGGTGATTGATGACTCTATTACAGTGATGGCTGTGGCTCCATGTTTTCTCCACGGCCCTCAACACCAGCCAAAATGCAGTGACTTAAGGAGCTTTTTTAGCTCTCAATTCCTCTGTCAAGAGTCAGTACATCCTTTGTTCAGCTGCTTGTTACAGAAGTCAGAAAAGGCTTGTTTCATGATTCCTCCAGCTTATGAACCTCTGCCTTGACCTGCATTTCTAGGAGAGTGCTAATAAAAGGGAGATTAATCTTGTAAAAGAAGTATCTGTATTTCAACTGCACATTGTGATATTTCTACCCAACACATGGACACAGCTGTAGCCCTGACTGACCAACATTTTATTTTCCTCCCGGGTCTCACTATTTTTGTTTGTTTCAAGCATTTACATAAAACACCAGCTCACCAGGAGGAATCCTCCTCTGGGTTTTAAGCCAAAAGAGAACCAGGAAGTCAAATCCATTCCCTCACACTGGGCTAACTTTGCCCACTGGAACATGCAGATCTCAGCATATTAACAGGTTTTTCCCCCAGTGCTTAGCACTGAGAAGTTGCACAGGTGGCATCATTTCCTAGTTGTATTATGGTTTCCTTTGTCAACCAAAGTATTTGGGATTCTCCTAATTCTTTGTTTTGCCCTATGCTCTCCAGCTCTTATTTCACTTTGCTCCCCACATCTCTGTACCTGTAACTCCCCACTCTATCCTCTCTCCATTTCACATATTCCTTAGTCCCAGCCTAATTCTGCCTTCACACTTTTTTTTTTTTTTAATTTGGACACATCCTCACTACTTTTTTCCACAAGTTTATTATTGCTTTGCTAGTCACTCTGACAGAAACCTTTAGCTCCCATGACTGGGCTCCAATTGGCCCTCTTTAGCAAAGCTAAAATTCTAAAAATAACAAAACACCTGAACACCAAGGAGCTATAACTTCCTAAGCTGACATCAAAAATTCAACCTCTGCCCAACATGAGCCATGTAACCCTCACTGCAAAAAAGCCAATTAAAACTGCAGGGAACAGGGGTGGTGCACAAGCACCAGAACAGAGGCTGGAGACACTGTGGTGAGGGCATTATTCATATTTAACTCAGGAAGATCTTCATTTTTTCCAAACCTAGCAGAACCAAAGAATTCACATCCAGCTCGTGACAAACTACAAAATATTCCATATACAACTCATTTAGCATGTCCACCTGGTAACAGCTCCAGTTTGTCACATTTCTGCACACACTGAGCTGTCTCCTCTCCATCACCACCCTCTCTGCAATGATCTGGCACCATCCCTGTTGTCAGCAAGTTTGTTTTCCTACAGGTAATAAAGTGCTCCCACTGGCTACACTGGCACTGATAGAAGAGAAGTTGTTGGAAGCAAAGAATGAATCCAATCTCCAATCCAAAATACCCACAGCTGAATCACCTTCCTCAAGCCTCAGCTTTTCTGTCCCTCCTTACTATTCACTGTAAAATTAATATTTAAGTAGTAACATCTGATACAAATTATCAGGAGAGCAGTGTGAGTCTGCACTGCAGAGTTAAGTGAGACAGCTTTTAGTGGTAATACTCAAACAAAAAAAAAAAAAAAGAAACTTTTTATTTCCTGGTTCATCTCACTGGAAAAAGATTAAAGATTCAGAAATTTTTCCATCAGGAAGATCTAGAACTCAATAACTCCTACAATTTAAGGGTTTGGTCTCAACATTTGTTTCAAAATCAGTAAAGGCTGCTACACAAAGTATTTATTTTCAAAAAATCTATAGATATTTATTGAACAAATAAGAAAGCAGTGGAAGTTTTCATAACCAGATACTACAAAATATCTAAATTTTTAAAAGGTTATCTACAGGATTGAAATAATTCAGCTCCAGACAGCAGATAAAGAAAATAGTTTCACTAACATTTTAAGCAGGCAAGGAATGACAGATTTAGACAACTACAATAAACAAACAAACATTTCTTAATTAAAAACAAGAGGAATACAAAGATTGTTCACTTGTTTTAGTGGAGCCTTGTTAGGAGCAGGTGAGCATTTCTTGTAGAGAAGGAGCAGCAGCAGTAGACTAAGTGGACCTGCAATAAATAAACAAACTCCATTTTAGGAAGAATATTTAGAGCAATCATTAGCAGGTAGAATATTCACCATCCTAGGAAAGCAGAAAGTCAGCTTTGACTTGTACAAAACACAGAATATAAGAGTTTAATGATGAGAAAAGTGATCTTTATATAATATGGCACCATCTTGATGCACTAAGAATGCATTGTGCAGAAACACTGTGACTCAAATTAACATGCAAAGAGATCCCTATGAAACTGCCATTAGTCTTCTGCCCTAAGTAACTTATTTTTAGAATAAACCAGAGATGACTCACACTACTGAACCACTAAAATATACCCATCATTCTTAGTGCCCTAAGGTTGGCACAAGCAACTTGTAAATGTCAGAAAAGCATATAAACCTCGTTAATGTTTGCAGAAATTCATTTAAAGATAGAAACAGGTCCAAAAAGATGCCTGTCTAAATGCATTGCAATTACGTTACAATTATTTTCCAAATCCACAGATATGCTCTGTCTTTTCTCAGCTCATTACTGACTCAAACAATTTGCCCTTCTGGGATCAATTGTTTGCTAATAAATAATTGTTTACAGTCACAAAATGATATTAAGGAGTATTCTTATTAGTTTTCCTTCTACAGCCTAATAAGATTCCAAACTAGCTGATTCCCAAGAGTCTAACCTTAACCTTGCTGTGTTTAACAGCCCAGGAAATGATGAACCATCTGTTTCAGAAAATAATGGAGGGCCAAGAGGAAATATTGTTTAATTGTAGATTAACCTCCTTGTACAGCAGAATGAAGCAGCTACAGAATTAGCAACTCTAACTAGCAATGAATAAAGAAAAAACCCTGAAAGTAGTTCTTACTATTAGAAAACCAACAGCAGCAAGTATTCTTTTATCAACTTTGAAAAACACAACAAAACAAACCAACCCATAAATGTATGTAACAAGTAAAATTTGATTTTAAAAAAATTAATTATCATATTTGGATATTTCCACTTGAGGAACTCCCAGAAATAAATACTAAAATAGTTCTGGCTTTACTTTTCTAGGAGTATCAAAATTACTTTAAAACAAGCATCTCCAAGTGAGAGATGTGGAAGTTATACAGTAATAAATACCCTATCATTTTAGGTATGAAACTGCTGCTACAAAGCAACAGACAAGTCATTTAAGGGAGTGGAGGGAAAGATCTTGAGGTTTTAAACCCAAGAAATTTGATCATTTATGCATCTGTTTTCACAGCCACTTTTAATAATGGAGACAACCTGATAAGGTGTAAGACAGACTGAGTACTAGAAGAGCAAAACCCTAGCAGTGATAAGGCACATGAATTTGAAAATAAAGCCAACTCCTCCTGTGCCTCCATCATTAAGGGCAGCACAATTCTGCAGTGGGATGGCAATTTTTCTATGTAACATTGATGCCAAAGCAAGCTGAACAGGAATTTTTACCTCCATCAATCAGCTTGCCTCGTTTTGACAGCAACAACGACAGAGAAGTGTGTTATCAAAGGGCTGCAGCAAACTCCAACACACAGGAACTGAGAGAGCTTTCCCTTGATTTCACACAACCCTCCTAGAACAGAATCTAAATTCACTGCTCACTCTGACAGCTGGGTGCATACTCAGCGTGACAGATTGCATTCATTCCAAGTTTTAAATATCCAAACACGGTAACATTTACTCCAATAAATTATTCTTGAATTCTTCACTCAATTCCTGAAGCAATGAGCTCGCAATAACTCTACAGCTTCATATAATAGCACCTATTGAAAGAGGATAAGAGTTTGACATTCTTCTCCCACCAAACAACCGGGCACAATTTTATCCATCAGCCGTCTATCAACCTACGGATATTGAAAGCTTGGGCGAAGGAGATAACATCAAACCCAGCCCTACTGTCAAGCTGCGCTATCTCCTACCATCAATAATACTATTCATGAATTTAGGAAAATTAATAACTCTCAGGCTGGAGGCTGGGAGAGCCTCAAGTGCAGGTGAAGCAGGCACTCACTTGGGCTTTGTCTCGGCGTCGGTGACCTGGCGGATGTAGATGCCGTCCTCGGGGTGCTCGATGTCGTCCATCTCGTACATGTAGGAGGAGGCGATGGCCAGCGTGGTGCCGTCGTTGCTGAAGGCCAGCGAGGCGATGCTCGTGGGGTAGCGGTGGAACTGGCACAGCCTCTTCTTGTTGAAGGGGTCCCAGATGTTCACAAAGCCGTCGGAGCCGCCTGCGAGGCAGGGTTCCAGAGAGAAGTTGTAATTGAGGGAAAGAATAAAACTGAAGAGGAAAAAAAGGCAACTACTCGTAATGACTTTGTGCTCTGTGCCGAATGAATCAACCCTGTGTTTTTCCTGACAATGAGCATTTCCCAAACTCCCTGTTAAAGCAGTTAACTGCAGAACAGACTGCAATACAGTTTTATCTCACAGCACTCTAAATTCTAAGGCAGTGGTAAGGCAGAAAAACATTTCCTAAGAGAGATTCTCACTGCATCGTAGTTTTAAGCTGACAGTGAGACTTGTGATTACATCTGAAGCAGACAGTGAGAATTGTAATTACATCTGCATGGCACAGACATATTTTATGAAAAATCCTTTCATTATGATCTTTTCCCCTGAGAAGCTTCAGTTTCTCCATGTTTTGCTGTTTTGGAATGTGATTTGGAGAATTGTTTACCCAGCATGTGAAACTGTTTTTACTTGATGACCAATGACAGCCACCTGTGTCGAGGCTGTGAGCAGTCACAAGATTCCATTCCATTCTTTTCTATTCCGTGCCAGCCTTCTGATGAAATTATTTCTTCTATTCTTTTAGTATAGTTTTAATATATCATTTTCTTTTAATATAATATAATAAATCAGCCTTCTGAAATATGGAGTCAAGATTTTCATCTCTTCTCTCATCCTGGGACTCCTGCAAACACCACCACACCCGCAGGTCCAAATACAAGCTTGTGTTTGGGGAAAAAATATTAAGAGTTAAGAACTCTCACTGCATCAAATAATTTTAAAACCTTGCTTATGGCATGAATACAATTTAGATGCTTAAAAAGTCAGGGCATATGAAGTAAAGGCTGATCTGTTTAGAGCAAAACTAAAGGAACTGGGGCAAGTGTTACAATTAATTGAGTATTTACCTGTAGCAAACGTGTTGTGGACATTATGGAAAGAAATGGCATTCACTGGATAAATCTGCTCGATGTTATTCTCCTTCAAACGGTGACATTTGAATGCATATTTCTTCTTCTGGATTTCTGGGCTTGGATCCAAATATTCCACAGCTACACGACCTTCAATAGAGCTTAAAACATAACCCTAAAAGGAAAAAAGAAAAAAAATTGGAGCTACATGTTTTAGAAGTTTACAGCTGGAGAAAAGACTGCAACACAATTTTATTTCATAGCCTAGTTCTAGGAAAGTGGTAAGGCTTGGAAAAAAGCTTTCTAAGAGAGATTCTCATTGCATTGTAGTTTAAAGCTGACAATGAGACTTGTAATTACTTCTGCAGGTTGAAAAACAAGCTTGTCTTTGGGGAAAAAAATTTCAAGAGATAAGAACACCTTGCATTTGCTCACCTATCCCCCAAGGCCTAAATATCTGAAATATGAGAGATACTCACAGGACGATTTAGTTCCAGAATTACATTACATTAAAATTAGTTCAGAGCTTTATACTAACAACTAAACACTCAAGCTGAAATAGTATTTTCAGTGAAACTTGATTACAAGTTGTGTTCACTTATCCAGTTAATTACAGTCCTGACTTGGAGCAACCTGAGATGCTTTTATTATCACTTTTGAGTTAAGTCCATAATAGATCTTTTCAGAAATAGGATTGCAATGATATCTAGCTATAACAGGGCTCTTTAAAATCCATCATACAATACAATCTGGAAGATCAGCTTGTTTTACTATAACTAGAACTGAAAATGGACAAAGCATTCATGCCAGTTCAAGAACAAGTAACTAGGTCTTGCAATTCCTGTACTATCACTCTGTACAAGGGAAAATTCCCCTACAAATTAGTTTGGCAGAGAAAGCCAATCTTCTTGCTTTCCTTGAAAAAAGAAATACCACAGACACACCACGTTAACTCGCACAGAACAGCTGCAGGAGCACCTGAATTGCACAATTCCCCCTGGATAATGGATCCAGGGCTCTGCAGTGCATGCCACAGACTCAGAGAAGAAAAAAAGAAAAATATATAAATGACATTTATGCAGTTTTAATCCTGCCTCTGTTCACAGACTGTTCAAAAACCCTGGGTTACAATGCATAAAAGGTGCTTAGGAACCACAATTCTGGCTTTCTCTCTTCTACTGTAACTGGGGAGGGGAAGGATTTTTTTTTTAATTACATGTCAGCATTGTGATTCATTAAACAGGTTATTCTAAAAAGAAGACAAATCTTGAGGAGCAAAACAACAACATAATATGCTGGTAAATCACTGGCAAACATTGCTAAGCTGCATTAAAAGAATTAATGTTCCCCAGGAAGCCTCCCCCCTCCCAAAGTTTGATTACAAAACACACCCCCACAGAAAAATGAACTTGAAAATAAACCCCCATTTTCCTGAAGAATATTGAGCAGAAATGTGAGTGCTGCCACTGCTGCCATACCTGTTTGTTGGGGAATGCTCTGATGCAGCGGGTCTGGTACTTCAGGCTGGATTCCCTTCGCTGCTGAACGTATCCCATGTTCCTCAAATCCCACACCAGCACCCTCCGGCCTGCTGTCCCCACAATCAGCCTGTCCCCAGACACAGAGAGGGTGTAGACCTTCCAAAAGAATATTTACAGTATTTAACACTGATATCAGCCTGGAAACCCCCCTGCTCTTTGGACAGAATAAGCTGTCAGCAACAAGCACTGACACCACTGGTGACATCTCCCATGGAATGCTCAGCAAAGAATTCCCTTCAGCTTTCATTTAGAACCCAAATTTGGGACAAGAACATGTATGTTAATGTAATTATATATTGAGAAAACTCAGGTGTGGTAAAAACATTTGTGATTTTGTTAACTATATTTAAGCTGATCTATATATACAAGAAGTTTTGAATTCACTCTTTTCCTGGTAAAAAATGGGAGAGTGTCACTGGCTCCTTTAAAACAGGATTACTGACCTGGTGATTTGAGCACAGCCCAAAAATCAAACAAAGAATATTTACAGTATTTAACACTGATATCAGCCTGGAAACCCCAAAATTCTTTGGATAGAATAAGCTGTCAGCAATGAGCACTGACACCACTGGTGACATCTCCCATGGAATGCTCAGCAAAGAATTCCCTTCAGCTTTCACTTAGAACCCAAATTTGGGACAAGCAGCAGGAATGTGCAGCTGGTGAGTGAGAACACCCTGATACAGCATTCAAAAGCTCAGGCATTAAATTTACCAAAATGAATGGCAAAAGAAAAACCCATACAAAGGAACAGGAGGGGAAGTGATGGATATTGGAATTAATCTTGGCTTGGTTTTGCATTCCCAGTGTCAGTTCATGATCCTGCAGTTTAGTCCTACAAAACCACATCACACATTTTCTTCTCTGTTTTCCTCCACCTGGTAACCAAGTATTTTTCTTTATAAACTGAATATTTTGAGATGAGCTTAATAAAATAAATTGCCAAGAGATCATTAACATTACTTTGTTTACTTTAATAAAATGAAGTGAATTTGAAGAGAGCAATATGCTTGACTTATTAAAAAAATAAGATAATGGCTTGGAATGTTAACTCTACCCCAAAACTTGGCTCAGTGGGAAATTTTGGCTTATCAGATTTCATATGAAAATATTTAGTGCATGAATTGTTGTTTCCAGCTATTGCTTGGGGTGCAGTTCATCTGTAATGTGTAAAAAAAAACCAAAACCAGCAAAACAAAAATACAAGAAAAAGGGAAGAGGTTTAGTCAAAAAAAGCCTGTGCCACAGAATGAATTCCAAGTTGTTGATACATAAGCAGATGGAATCCAGCTACCAACAGCTGCTTTACAAGAGCAAACAACAATGAGCTTTTCCCAGTGATCAAATGCAGCCAAACACACAGGAAACAGACCCTGGGTACTCCTCAGATCAGGAATTAAAAGTGTGAGAGATCTGCTGTCCTGCCAGAGGGAATCAGCTTGCTTTTGGCACGTGCTTGGATGATTTTATTTAGTTTCACTTTGTGGCTCTCTGATGAAGCCCAAAGCTGCTTGGTTCTGCTAAGACTGCACTGAAACATCACACTCAACAAATTTTCTCCTCATTTGCTACAAATACATTTTGAAAAAGTTAATTTCTAATAAAAAGCTAAGCAGACAGGTGTGTATATATACATAAAGATAAAAAAAGCTTTCTTTAACCAATCCTCATCCACCCAGCATGATTTCTTCTCTAAAATGTGATTATAGAACTGTTAAGACTGAGATTTTAAGATGGGAAAAGTCTTAAATATTCACATAGCAGTTGTCCAAAATTTCTGATGATCCCAATTACTCCTAAAAAGGGTAAGAAAACTTGGAGCCAACAGTAGTTACACATTTTAACAAGTCAGTTTTTTGTTATTGATGTAAAAATCAGTCCAGAAATATTCATAAACACTATATAAAATATGTTTGTGTACATATAGGGAAACAAAGGCATAAAGAACATCAAATATCTTAAATCTTCTTCACAAACTGATGTCACACCTGTACAGTGAGTGTTCTTTCTCCAGCACACAGCCATAAATCAAATGAAACCGTTGTCATGCAGTGGAGTAGGTGTACACATTCATCAAAGGCAGCATTAAAAAAATGACATAATGAACCTTGCTGAACCAATGAGCAGCTTGATTCACTGGGCCTGTCCATTATAGGGTATTCTGTCAGCAATTTATCACAGTTCTTTACATGCTACATACATCTATAAATCAAAACTAGAAATAATGCAATTACTTTATTCTGCACAAAGGTCTGGCCAGGAGTAGATCCAGCTCTGCTGGAACAAAAGTAAGAGCTATTTAGGGGCAAAGGGAAGGTAATGATGGCTCATAATTAGGACTTGACAATAGGATGTCACAGAGCTAAATGAAATTTTTAAAAGGTACAGGCAAAAAAAAAAATTCATATGTAAAATTATCCAGCAAGCCAGCCTGTGTTTAGGAGTCTCTGCAGAAAAAAACCAGGAATTTCTGTCAATTCTTTCTGTAAGCAGCATGAGAAGTTAACACATCATGTGGCCATTAGAAAAAAGCTGAAAACATCATCCCATTTTATTTTATTTCTCTGAGTCTCCCATTAGCACAGAGGATTTCAGCTTTAGGAGAATATCCAAATTTACTAGGCATTAATACAAAACAGGCAAATCACAAACCAAGCAATTCTGTTCAATTTTTTGAACACAAGTAAAAACCAAAAATATTATTTCAGGCAACAAAAAAGATCTCCTACATAGATATTTCTCTGTGCACATTCCAAAACAATCAGACCTTAGGACTGCCAAGGTCTGATATACCTAAAATCTTAACATTTAAGGAAATAAAATGTGCATTTTACAATTAAACCAAGATGCTTGGCTTTCCTTCAAATTTATTTGAAATTTAAAGAAGGTGGTCCAGCACAAGCACCAAGAATGGAGGAACACTGAGGAAAACTCAAAGGGCTCACCAAAAATAGCAATACATTCTGAATACCAATCATGTAAAATGCTACACTTCCACCCAGTTTAAAAAACATTAAATATAACTTCACAAATTAAGCTCACAGCTTCACAGCTTCAGCCCAAGGCAGTGTCCTTGTGGTGTTCCAGGCCCAGGATGAATTATTATCCCATTATTTAGCACCTGGGGTGCTCCACTCACCTTTTCAGGCTGGGAGAAGGTTCCTGCATTGCAGGGAGTTCTGGGATCCCAGAGTTTGACAGTTTGGTCCCAGCTGCCAGTCACCATGACATTCACTTCTGGGCAATACTCCACACACCTGATAGGAGCATCGTGGGCACCAACAAGGTTTTCTGTAAGAAAACACTAAATTTTGCAAAAGAACACCACTGCAGCACAAAGCATTTTCTGACACTCCACAGGTGCATTTCTATGCCAGAAGTCCCTGTAAGGATAGTTCAGCCTTCAGAAGCATAACTTTTGCAAAGATCAGCACTGTTACATTTAAATTTATGAGCTTGAGTTTAGGATTAAAGAATTTTAAGCAGTCACTGAGAGACCTTTACAGGTATAAAGCACCCACTGGTATCACACTGACAAACACACTAACACAGAAAGCAACTTAAGCAAACACACTAACAAGAGAAAGCAATAAGAACCTTAATGAAAATATTAAAATACTTGTAGGAAGTCAGCTATGGCAGAATTATTTGAGCTTTTTGGTACCATTACTGCACACACTGATTTGCCAAGCCCTGGCAATTGGCAGGTGCTGGTGACTGACTGAAATTTGCTTTTCTCTTTAACACTTTAAAAACACACAAAAAGGTGAGACAAACCAATTCCATATTCTGCACCAACAAGGCACTGGAACTGTTAATTTCAAGCAATGTTTTCTTAGAAAAAATCTGTAGCACAAGGCCATGACTGACAAAGCAAAAGCTCCATATATCCTCTGCCATAAAAGATCATTCTAAATACATCCAAACTACAAATCTCTGAAAAACAAAATGTTCAGCTTTAGTTCAGCTTAGCTACTTCCCCCTAACTGAGCCCCTGCAGCCTGTGGCAGGGCAGGATTATCATCAGAAAACCAATTCAATGCACCCTGCAAGCAGCCACCAAACCTTCTGGCAATGCCAAATTCTTCCAGGTTTTTAGGTGGTCCTTTTTAGGGTCACTGGTTATTCTGCAGATACTTCAATGTCCCCCAGCTATAGAGCCTGAATGAAGAATGCTCTGTGCATGTAAGTACATAAACCTGAAGCTCAGCCCAGCTGCTGACAGCACTCAGAGTTCAATCTGCTCACCTTGGTCCGTGTTTAAGTCGTGCATTTTCAGTTGCTGATCCAGCCCCCCACTCCAGGCATGGGTAGGGTCCTATAAAACATAAAATTTACTTTATTAAGTTTCCATGGCTGCTCTGCATCCAGCATCCTGAACTCATAACACAGGACTTGCTTTCAGGAGTTTTGGGAAGACAGGAATTCAGACACAAATGTTAAAGTCTGATGTAAACAGATTTAAACAGACAGAAGCTTTACAAAATGTTTAAGTGCTTTGAGCAATATGAATTTCTTTAGTTTAGAAGTAAAACAAAAATAAATTTTAAAAAGGCAGATTCAGGCTAGACCAAATAATTTCCATTTCTTCATATTTTAAATGACTGCCAACCTAAGTCCCATCTAGGTGCAGGATAATGCTAAAACTGATTTAGAAGGGAGACACCATTTGAGAACCTGAGTGTTGATCCTCAGCACAGCAGCAGCCACATGACAAAACATTCAGTGAAAAAAAATCACTGGTAGGCCTCTCTTTAATTTCAGGGACTGACAATTGCTGATATTTTGTAAAATAATAATTAAAAAAGCCCTCCACACTTACATAAAAAGCACAGTCCAGGACAGCTCCTGAATGCTGATATTTGAGTCTCATGGTGTTGGCAGGGACATCATAGAGCCGCACAGTCGTGTCCCAGGATGAAACCAGCAGGAACTGAGAAGTGTTTGGACTAAACTTCACTGATGAAATCCCATCATCTGGAGTTTGGTTGAGCTTGAACTCGTTTGATCCTGTCATCTGCAGACAATAAGGCACAGATGCAAATTTAGTGACTGCAAGAACACAGGCCTAGCAAGGGAACAAGACCGAGCCCTCTGAAAGGCAGCTTAAACTTCACTGGATTTTACACAGAACAGGTTCAGAACACCCAAATGTCTCCAAACTCTAAAATTCAAGATGCCAATCCCTGTCCAAAACCTCAGTAAGTGCTTTTCTCTACAGAGAGCATTTAAATATCAAATGCAACATGTATAAACAACACAAAAATATTATGATCATTATTATAACCTATAAGCTGAGCTATTGTTACTTACAAAAGTATTTCCCTCACTCTGCTGAGTGTGTGGCTGTGATTTTTGAAGCATTTATAAGTTACTGTGAACATCAAGAAGTCACTTTTAAAAATATGTATTAGGAGAAAGGAATTGGGATTTGAAAACTCCAAAAAGTGTTGGTTTGCTCCTGGATTGGTGTGACTGTGACACACTCCCAAGAATTTCAACTGGATCATCTTTTATGTAGCTCTGGGCACTGTGCAACTTTCAGACCTTTAGGCTTCCAAGATGCTGTGAAATATGTGCAACCAAAAGCTTTAAGATTGTTTTTCCCCCTCTCTTAGAATCCAAAGAGCAGGTAAAGAAAGGAAAGTTTTGTTTTGTGAAGTTCTGAAATGTGGAGTGACCACAGAACAGGGATGTGACCAGGAAAAAACATCAACAATTCAATCAAAAGGTAAATGCAGCACTCCCAATCCAGGACCAGTTTGTTGAAAACTTCCAAGGACAGCAGAAGTTATGAACTGCAAATTTCACCAGGAAAAGAGCTCAGGCCTTACAAACACTCTGGAAGAAGAAAGTGCTGGTAACACATCCACAAAACAACCACCAAAACAACCACAGCCTCTTCTCAAGGTTTCTCAAGGCCTCCACAGCACATTTACCTTCTGCTAAAGGGGCAGAGCAGTGAACTAGCTCAGATTTTCTGTAACTCTGTTACAGAATTTGTATGCACAACTGCCAAGGTAAGAGAATAAATCAGGAATAAATCATCTCTGAGAATAAATCGGGAGATAAGAAGCAGATAGGGCAAGGTACAAATTTAGGGCACAGTGGTTCCAGGTCAGTTCTTGTCAGCAGCTAAACAACATCAGGTTGTGTAATAAAGTGAGGAACAAACATTCCTGCACTGGAGAGATTTCCTGAGTGGGAGCTTTGCTAAGACACCCTTCAAAAAACACAAAAAACAACCACTGTGTCAACATAAAGTGCTATTTCTGCTATTAAAGCATGAAGTTGAGGGGAAAAAACCCTTTTAATAATAGAGAAGCTTCTTTCTCAGCCCCTTTTTCAGCCCTGCTTTGGGAACACTTGGGGAAAGAGAGGCTTGAGGTTGTGCCACACATCTTTCCATGGGAATGTTACTTGGAATTCAGCAGCACCTGCTGAGGGTGTTTCAGATGCAGGTCCAGAGACACAAAACCTAAAGGAATTCAGAACAACTGAGGCAATTAAGTTGGACAAGCTTATTACTGTGCCAGAAAGCTCAAATAACAAAACATGAGATTTGAGGTACAAGTTACTGTATTATTTGAGGCCTGGTACAAATTACTAACCAGCCCAAAAGCAACTCCAGGAGGCAAAGCTACTCACACATGAAACCTGGAAGGATGTCCCAAAGATATTTTTAACAATGTTCATAATATCAGAATTTAAGCATATCCTGCCTCTTACACATGGTAAAAAAAAAAAAAAAAAAAGACCCACACTTTCATAAAAACACAACCAGGATTCCAAACCACAGCGCTGTGCCCATGTCAAACAATAAAGTCCTGGTGAAATGTTGAGGAAAAAAAACTTTTAAATATTACAGAGAAAGCACATGCTGCTAAAATGGCGATTCTGAGTTAACCACGGGGTTCAGGTTGGCAAAAAAAATGGGAAAAAAAATTTATAGTGAGCAAACAAGAAACCTGTGCTTTTATAGCTCCTCTTGGCACAGGTGTCACCCAGGTGGACGGAGGAGACGGAACAAAGCAGAACGCTCCGCTGAGAGCCTCGGGAATCCCCTCCCGCGCTTTTATTCACAAAACACGAAACTCAAAAGTACCGTTTTCATGCTGAACGAGCTCCTCCCGCTGCTCCACGGGCCGCCAAGGAAAAGCTTTCAGAGTCCGGGCAGCGCCGAGGCCTCGGTCCCTGTGAGGAGCGCCGGGGTGAGGAAAACGCTGCGGGGAAGGAAGAGAGTGAGGGAAAGGCCTGGCAGCCAGGCACGGAGGGCGCCGCACCGGGAACGAACACGCGGCCGGGAGGGAGGGTTCGGCTGTGCCCAGGGTCCCGGATCCCCGACCCTAAACCCTCAATCCGAACCCCCGGTCCCGAATTCCCGGTCCCGGTCCCGGCCTCACCTCAGCCGCCACCGCCGCCGCCCGCGCGCGCGCACTGCCGCCCGCCCCCCGCGATTGGCCGGTTCGAACGCGCGTGGCGCTGCGTGCCCGACGTGCGCCGCGAGCCCGCCGCGGGGCATGCCGGGAGCTGTAGTTCGCCGCTGCCGGGGCAGTGGCACCGTGAGGGGAGCGCTGCCTTCTCCCCGTCCCGGCCCGGCTGATAACGGAGGGGCCCGGGAGATACCCCCGGGGAAACAGCTCGGAAAGAGAGGCTGCTGCTGGGCTGCAGCGATGCGAAGGGATAAAACCCGAAATACGAGTTATTACCCCTAAAAATAGAGTCCGAAAGGCGGAGCGACAGAGCGGGGCTGTGTTCCCCGGCCCAGCTGCCGCTACCCCGGGGCTGCGGCTCAAACACCGGCTGTGGAGCGCGGGGAGAGCGTTCTCCTTCCCCGCACGGAAAAACGCCTTATTTTTCCCTTCGGATATTTAATTTCTCTGGTTTTCGGGCGTTTGTTTTTCGCTGTCCTCGTTGCTGTCGCTGTTACAGCCCCGGCGCTGGGCACGGAGCCGGTGGCCGCAGTTTAATCGCCCCTATCCGCGGGATTTACGGGTCTGGGCTGACCCACCGAGGCCGTGTCCCGTGCGGAGCCGTCGAGGATGCCCAGTGCGAGCCCGGCCCGCGTAGAGCAGGGACCAGCCCCGGTAGCACCGAGCCCATCACCGCGGCTTCCACTGAAACACTCAAAAAACAGGGAAAAAAAAGTCCCCGTTTAACGAAACTTTTCGGGGATTGCCCCTCATCTCCCAGCCGGGAGAAGAGCAGCGAGCCCCCGGTGCGGGCGGACGGTCGGGCCCGGCTGGGATTCCCTGCAGGAAACGAGATAAGGAGCAAAACGAAACGAGATAAGGAGCAAAAATTCCGTCAAACAAACCCTCGGCGTTACGAGTCGTTTTGGCTCTCCCGTGCATCTCCCGGGCCATTCCCGGCCCGGCTTCAGGACACCCCTGGTCCCCCTCGGGAACACGCGACCGAGGTGGCAAATTTACAAACGAGGCTTAAAACGCTTTAATTTTTTTTCTTTCTTTCTTACTTTCTTTAAAAATATTTACAGATCTGAAATAACGCTTTTTTTTAATTAATTTTTTTTTTCTTTTCAAGCGACAGGATGGCAGGAGGGGAGAGCGGGGGTGCCCCCGGCGCCCCGGGCTCTCCGTTTGCCCGTCCCTCCCATCAGTTTCGGGGCTGCGTCCCCTCCATGGGGGCGGCCCGAGAGCCCCGCACGGAGCCCCGGCCCCGCTCCCGGTGCGGGTCCCGACGGGGCGGGGGGCGCGGGGCTCAGTAGTCGATCTTGTTGTAGAGGTTGTAGAGCGGTAAGGCCGAGAGGTTGCTGCCGGGGTAGTAGAGAGGAGCGGGGAAGGCGATGGACCGGGGCACCGGCACTCGCAGGAGGGAATTGTCTCTGAACACCAGCGGCATCCCCACCAGAGTCTGCGCCGAGGCGTGGGCCATGTTGGCCGCCTCCAGCTCGGCCGAGAGCTGCCGTTTCCACTTGTTCCTGCGGTTCTGGAACCACGTCTTCACCTGGGTCTCGGTGAGCTGCAGGCTGGAGGCCAGGCAGGCCCGCTCCGAGCTGCTCAGGTAGCGCTTCATGTCGAAGGTGGACTCCAGCTGATAGACCTGCGAGCGGCTGAACACCGTGCGCGTCTTCTTCTTGGCGGCGCCGGCCTGCCGGTCCCCGCCTTCGCGCTGCCGCTCCCCGCAGGACGGCGAGGAGGGTCCCAGCGGCTTCTCCTTCTCGTCCTTACAGTCCTGCTGGGGGGGCGAGAGGAAGGGCCCCCGCTCCCCGCTGCCCGCCGCCGCCGCTCCGCTCCCCTTGGCGCTGCCTGCAACAGAGCGACAGCGCGGGGGTCGCACGGCGGCCGGCACCGGGACCCCCGACGGCCGAGACCCCCGGCCCGCAGGGAAAAAGCACCGGGGCGACACCCCGGGCAGGCACCCGCCGCCTCTGCCCCCGGGAGAACACACAATCGGCACCGGGGGAAGCGATCCCCTTCTGGGTATCCCTGTGCCATGGATGGATGGATGGATGGATGGATGGATGGATGGATGGATGGACGGACGGACGGACAGGTGGGTGTGCGTGCCACAGTGAAAAGAGCTGAGTACCAATCTTCCTATCCGACACGAGCCGGCAAATTTTACTTTACAGCATGGCATTTCACAGACCGTTTATTCAGAAATAATGCTAAAAACTATAAATAAATAAGCACCGTTCTTCCCCGTGCCCGAGCGCTGTAATCAGAATCTAAGAAAACGAGCGTTATCCATCGCGCCGCATCCCTCGGGGAAATCAACGCCGGATGAGATGGAAAAGATTTTTTTTAAAAAAACACCCAATTTTTCCTGGAATCCCTTCCTCCCCGCTTCCCCCCCGGACGGCGCAAACACTCCGTGCCCCGAGACGGTGCGGCGTGCTCCCGCCTCCCTCTTCCCGCCGGGGGCCGGACCCGCGGCCCTTCCCGTCCGCCCCGTCCCATCCGTGCGCTACTCACCGAGACAGGTGAAGCTGAGGGGGGGCTGGTGCTTGCGGCACGCCTCGGCGGGGCCCTGAGCCTCGGGGCAGAAGCAGCCGCGGTGCTTCCAGCTCTCCTCCGGCTCCTCGTCCTCCGAGGACAGGGACAGGGTCCGGGCGCGGGCGGGCCAGGCGGGCGCTCTGTCCGCGGCTTCCCGGGGGGGCTCGGCGCTGCCGCTGCCCAGGATGGACTGGATGGTGAAACTGGAGATGGGAGCAGCCGCCGGACAGCACTTGCTCGGCTCTTCTTTGCTGCTCATCCTGGGTTCATAAGAAAGCAGAGGAGGCAAGCCGTCGCTTTAGAGGGGCTGCGCGGGCGGGGGGTGCCCCGGCAGCCTGCGGGGAGCCGGCGGTGGGGGCAGTTTCGGGGGGCGCTGGGGGCGTGCGGCGGCCGGCTCTCCCCGCGCCGAGGCGGGCGGAATGCATGCTCCTTCCCCCGCGTCCCTATTGATCTGCGGGCGCCGGGCGGCGGGGCTTCATTTGCATGGAGGTGGCCTCCGCCGCGCCAATCACGGCGGCGGCGGACACGGAAAGTTTGGAAAGCCGCGGGCTCCGGGAATGGGGAGGCACGGGGGGGTGCACGGCAGCTGAAGGGGGGAACCCCCGGCGGGCACTCGCCGCTGTCCCCGGGGGCTAGGCTGACCCCGCGGCCCCGGAGGAGGGATGCTGGCCGCCCGCCATCCCTCCTGCCCTCCGCCTCGAGTGGGCGGCAGCGACGTGGGCTGAATGGCTCATGGCGCCCGGGGGGTGTCGGGATGAACACCTTGTGCATATCCGGGCATCTTTACCGTGCTCCTCATTAAACGAGGGAAAAAACCTGTCACGGTGTATGTTGCCTGCTTGGCAGCGATGGGAAACCTTCCAGAATCCGGGATTTGCGCTGCTGTGCTGCAGCCGGTGACAAATGTCCCAGCAAATGCCTCCCGCGTTTGGATCCCCGGGCCTGGAAGCCGTGGGGAGCAGGGAGGGAGGGTACGTGCCGCTGCATTTCCAAATAAACTTTGCCAGCACTCAGGGGCTCTTCCCCTCGGGCTGGGAATAAATCACAGCCACTGCAGCTCCTGCCCTCGGAGGGGACACCCGCAGGTGGCGGCTGCTGTGTCCCACCTGTCCCAAAGGGAACGCGGGCCCGAGGGCAAGGACCCCGCCGGGACCCAGCACCTTCCTTGGCGCAGACGGAGCCCCAGAGGCTCCCAGGCCGCCGTGCCGCTTTCCCCGGAGGTACCGGGTGGAGACCGAGCCCCGACGGCTGCCTGGCACCGGGAGCTGGGCCCTCCCTCCCATCGCTCAGGAAGGAGCCCCGGTAACGGGGCCGGTGGGGAAAGCACCAGCCTGGTCCCCGCATTGCCCCACGACCCCTGCCCCGGGCAGACCCTGCCGCCCTCTCCGCCTCCATTTCCCGCTGCCGCCACTCCGGAGGGATGCGCTCCCTCCCTGGCCCTCCTCCCTGCGGACACCCGTGTCCGTGGGTCGGGCTGCCCCCGAGCCCGCCGCCATCCCCGGCCGGGGAGGCTCCCGCAGAGGGGAGCGAGTGGGCAGCGCTGCTGCAGCTCGGAAATCCTGCTGGGTTTGGTCGCATCCGTGTCCAGGTGCAATGGCCTTGGCCTTGGCAGGGCCGTGGCACCGGCTTTTTAACCCCGGGTTGCCCGAGCAGGGTGGGGCGGGGGTCTCTGCGAGCTCCAGTTGTTGATTCCCTCTCTACAGAAATAATCCCTCCCCCCTTCCAAAAATTAAAAAAAAAAAAAGAAAAAAAAAAAGAAAAAGAAAAATCAAATAGAGGAAAGCAAAGAATGAGATGGAAATATACAAATCAATAGAGACAAATGTCAAGACGTTTTAAAATGACATTTTCATTAACTCCGAGTCACCATATTATGTCCGGTATATTGAATAAAGTACTTATAATATAATTAGGTATAGCGAGATGACGACTGTTACCCAGACCAGCGGCATAATCTTTAACTACTTAACTACTTGATAGACTCATTAATGGACTAATTGATTAGGAAAAGTGTTCCTGCTCCTCCTCTCCCTCTGAGGGGCAGGTGCTGTCCTGTTTTACCACATTAACCTTTTCAGTGCTTTTCAACAGGGTCGCGACACATTACAAATGGTCAGCTTTAATCATGATGTCAGCTCATTAACCCGGAAAGACCCCGCACTGAAATACAATTTAAGAAATCGTCCTTCATCCCGCTCTGCCGCCCCGGCTGGCCCCGCACCCAGACCCCACACCCCTCCCGGGGCCAAAAGCCGTCCGGGGCACCTGCCCGGGCTGGGAGAGCCCCCGAGCGCTGCCAGCCCTCGCATCCTGAGCGGGGACGGGCCCGGAGCAGCGAGGGAAGGCGACACAGGGGACATCCCCCGACGTGACACTGCGGTGGCACCGCTGCCTCCAGCTCCATCGGCAGCTCCGTCCCTTCGAATGCCGCCAGCACAGCGCGGCCCTGGCACAGCGCGGCCCTGGCACAGCGCGGCCCTGGCACTGCCCTCCCTTCCTGCCCATGGGAGCCGCACGAGTGGCGGCGGCCGGGCCGAGGGGACGCTCCGGAGTTTGGATGCTGGGCTGGCCGGGACGGAGAAGCGCTGCGGGCAGCTCGGAAACCTCCAGAGTTTCCCTAAAATGAGTAAAAATTCCCCCGAAAATGAGTATTTAAGCCAAACTTGTGAAGCGGCCGCTCCGCTCGGGAGGGAGGGAAGCCAAGCGGGTTCTGCGGGATGCCGCGGTCGGGAAGGGAGGAACGGCGGCTCGGAGCGGCCCAGCCGCGCTCTCATTAGCATCTGATCAAATATTCATCAGGCCAGGGGCTGCGGGCCGCGGGAAGGGTTTGGCGAGGGGGTGACCCGCAGCTCCGTCCCGTCGGGGCAGCGATGATCAAACGGCGAGGCAAAGATAAACTTTGAAAGACAGAGCGAACGCTTAAAGTTTAGATCTCCAGATTATTACAATGCTCGATATTAAAGTGGCCCTGAGCAAGCTTTCAAAGGGAGCCTAATAAAAATTGATCTCCGCTGCTTTTGCAGCACTCGGAAAATAGGCTTGTTGAGCGGCCGTAATATCGGGAGAAGGTTCCCTCTGAAATGACAGATGAAGTCATAAACAAGTTTGATCTTGGAATCAAGCTTCGATAAATATTAAACACAGTCCCCTTTACACGTGTGGATTATGATATATGGCGCGTCCAAACTTTAAAATAAGGAAATACCAGAGAA
>NC_080437.1:33398407-33418407 GCF_028018845.1 Melospiza georgiana | reverse complement strand
GGAGGGGGGCAGCGAACCGGGCTCACCGAGCCTCGGCCCACGGCCCAGCCTCACCGCCAGCTCTCACAGCATCCGCCTGCTGTCGATCCCGCCGGGTGCAAGCGGGAAGCAGAAAAGCTGGGATCTGCTGAGAATGCTTAGTTTCTTAGTTTCTTTTTTTTTTTTTTTTTTTTTTTTCCCTCCTTAATAATAATTAAAAAAAAATCCTGCCGACCCCCATCAACCCCACCAAGACCACGGTTCCCCCGGGAAATGCCCGTGACAGTCCCAGGACGGAGCCGCCGCCCGCTGCCCGCACCCGCGCAAAGGCCGCGCTGCGGAACCGGGGCCGCGCTGCTTCCATCGGCTCCTTCCTGTGCTGGGAGAGGGCCACGAGGGTCCGCAATCGTTTTCTGAGCGCTGACCAGAAATAAATGAGCTTTTTTTCCTTGCCGTTTGATAACATCGTGCTGCCGCGCTGTAAAATGGAAAGACGTATTTACTATGACAACAATATTTTTAATGGGCTGCAAGCGACTTGTCCCAAAGTTGGTACTGCAAACAGCAAAGGCATCGCTCTGTTTGTAGGCGACACAGCCAGCACCGCGTTTTGACCCCGAAACTCTGTTTATTTTTCATTTACGACCCATTGCCAGGGTTTTTATCCCAAACGAAAAGAATCCGCGGGATTATCTTTTCGCAACGCTGGGTTTTATTTTGATTTCTTTGGCCCCAAATCCTGCCCTCGGCGCTATCAACACGTCGATTCGGGCCAATCTGCGGCAAGCGGAGAGCGATCCTATCTCCAAATAAACCCTGCCGGGGCTTGGAACACGCGTGACGGCCGCGGCCGTGGGCACAGGGCTGGGGCACCGTGGGGCGGGAGGGGGCACCGGGGGGCGCAGGGGAAGGGGCGCCGGGAGTTCAGGGAAAGCCCTCGGGGGGGAGGCGGCGCTCCCATGGGCAGGGACCCCCCCGCTGCCCCCTCCCAGCCCCGCGACCCTCGCTCGGGGCGAGCCGGGCACCGTGAGCCCCGGGGCTGCACCAAGGCAAGCTTCCCATCCCCATCCTTCTGCCCATCCCTGTCCTTCTGCCCATCCCGTCCCTCTGCCCATCCCATCCCTCTGCCCATCCCTTCCCTCTGCATCCCCGTCCCTCTGCCCATCCCTTCCCTCTGCATCCCCGCTCCAAGGAGATTTCCCCATCAGGATCGGCTCCGTGCCTACCCGCAGCCCCGCAGCTCACACACAACCTTTGTGTTTATTTATCTTCTTTTTTTTTTAATTATTATTTTTTTTTCCGCCCGAAACCACACTTTAAAAATGATAAGGAACGGGTTTTATTGATTTTTGTTGGTTTTTTTTTTTTTTTTTTTTTTTTGCACCACAACATTAAGTTTATAACAATATAGGCTGTTTTAAAAATAGGACCGATCCCTAACAGAAAGCGAGAGGGCAGAGGGATACAACCGAAATTGGAGAACAAAATTTAAAATCGAACAAAGAAAAGAAACCAACTGACCCAAACCCTTGGGAAGACAGCAAACAATTGTCAGACAACAGGTGAGCAGACACTAAGACAGAGAGAGACTAGAGGTGTCCACTCCTCACTTGATTTCTGCCTATTAAAATCCACATACTCAATGGACTTTAGAAGAAAACTGTACATCATATCAAATAAATTAAAATTCCCCTAAAGTTGATTGTCCTTCACTTAAAGCGCCCAGCTCACCGAATCTCCCTTATTTATTCGCATAAGCCGGGCCGATGCTAATTCCCATGCCCTGCTCCTCTCTTCTCACTTTCCTTCGCTTTTAAATCTTTTTTATTTCATTTTGCACAACATGAAGAAACGCAATTTTACAATGCTAAAAACCCTTTCCTCACCATTCAAATAAAAGCAGTGCTTTAAGAATCGTCGTACAATATTGCACAGTTCAAAAGTACAATAATATTAATAATAATAATAATAATAATAATTAGTATTACAAAAGAAAGCAAAAGGGCACAGATTTCCCCCCCCCCCCCCAGATACCGAAATAACTTTACAAGGAAAAAAACCCGAAACAACCCGACAACTAGGAAAACAAGAATTATAAACAAGAATTAAAAATGTCTAAGTAAACGATAATAAATAAGGGTCACTCAAAGCGTGCGAGTGTATTTAACCGTTCACTTTGAGGCTGTATTTCTTGCTCGTGAAAGTCTCATGGCAGAAACCGAAAGGTACAAAACGTGGGCAAGCAAAGAGGCAAAGGTCTGCTTAAATGAAAAGCCGTGGTCGATGAAGTTTGAGTCACGACAGGATCAGGAGCCTGAACAATTATTTGGAGGCAGAAGGAGAGATCCGAAAGGAACAGAAATTCAGCTTCCCGTTAGCGTTTGGCAAATCTCGAGGAGTGGCCTGGGACCATTCGTTTTATTTTATTACTATCCCTTTTTCCCCCGTTTTTTTTCTTTTTTTTTTTTCTTTTTTTTTTCTCCTTTTTCATTCTTTTTTTTTTTTTTTTTTACAAAAATAAAACTAAAGCCACAGAGAGAAGAGAGCGCGAGACCATCGCGGTTTTCATCCACGTTTACAAAAGGTGTGACAGCTCCAGGGTTCTCTACAAGCCCCCGCTTTCATTTCCCTCATTTTCGTTTCCCTCCCCCCACCCAGATTTTTAATCTCTTTTTTTTTGTTGTTGTTTTTTTTTTGTTTTCCTCCTAAATTTCCGCGGCTTTCCTCCTACCCCCACCCGCCGAGGGGTCCCCCCAGCCCCGCACTCGTGTCCCCCGGCCCGGGGGGCTGCAGTACTCACAGGCGGCCGGGTGCCTTGCGCGCCTCTCCGCGCCCCTCCCGGGCTCACACGGGCCGCAGCAGCGGCACGGAGGTGACCACGGGGTGCGAGTAATAGACGGGGTGAGGGAAGGTGAGCAGGGGCTGCGTGCCGGGGGCTCCGCCGCCCCCCGCGCCCCCCTCCGCGCCCGAGTTCTCGTGGTAGAGGATGGGGACGCGCACGATGCGCTGCGCGGCCGCGTGGCTCAGGTTGGCCGCCTCCAGCTCGGCCGCCAGCTGCCGCTTCCACTTGTTGCGGCGGTTCTGGAACCAAATCTTCACCTGGGTCTCTGTCAGGTGCAGCGAGGCGGCCAGGCCGGCGCGCTCCGAGCTGCTCAGGTAGCGCTTCATGTCGAAGGTGGACTCCAGCTGGAAGACCTGCGAGCGGCTGAACACGGTGCGCGTCTTCTTCTTGCGGCACGGCTTCTTCTCGGGGCTCTCCTCCCGCTTCTTCCAGTCCTCCGCGCCTCCCTCCTTCTTGGCCTCCTCCGAGTCGCTCTCCTCCAGGACGATCTCGTCGGGGCTCTTGGAGTCCAGCTCCTTCGGCTCCCCCTCCGCCTTCAGCAGCGGCTCCGGGGAGTCCCGGTCGGTGCCCGAGGCGGGGGACGAGTCCCTCAGCAGCGATTTCTCTGCGGCTGGATGGGGAAGGACGGAGCGGGGCGTGAAGAGGGGGGACACGAGGGACACAAAGAGACACCTTCACCCCCCCAGGCCCCGCGTCCCGTTCGGCCGGATCCCCGCGCCACCCCGCGCCCCGCCGCCCCCGGGCCCCGCCGCTCCGCCGGGGAGGGACGGAGGGCAGGAAGGAGCGGTGGAAGTTGTGGGGACGGTACCTTCCGTGCGGGGCAGGTGCGCTCCGGCCGGCGTCAGGGCGTAGGGGTACCACCAGGTCTGGGCGCGCTCCAGGCAGTGCGCGCTCAGGGCGAAGCGCGGCGCCGGGATCTCGAAGCGGGGAAAGGCGAGGTCGCCCACCTGCGAGAGGGCGAAGCCGGCGCCGTCCACCGCCGCCTTGCCCGAGGGGGCGAACAGCGCCCGCGGCTGCTTGGGAGGCGCCTTGGGGGGGCCGCCGTTGAGCAGGTTCTTGATGTAGAAGGACTCCTTGGGGGGAGGCGGAGGGGCGCTGGGCGGCTCCTGCCCGGTCTCCGGCATCCTCCGCTGCCCGCCCGGCTCCTGGCCGCCGCTGGCCCCGCAGCCCGCGCCCGGCGCGCAGGTGGCGGCTCCCGGCGGCGCGGGGGACAGGCGCGGCGGGGCGGCGTGGGAGCGCGGCGGCGGGGCCGGCCGGGGGCCCCTCGCATGGGGGGGCGGCAGCGCGGGGGGCCGGGGGGACCCGCGCAGCCCGCGGCACCGGGGCGCTGCTGCGGGCAGGCGGAGAGCCGGGGTCGTCGCTGCCGCCGCCGCCGCCGCCGCCGCCTCCCGCCGCCGCTGCTGCTGCGTCAACCTGACGCCGGATGCTAATGATGAAATCAAAATGTCATCCCCGTTCCGCGCGGGGAGCACGCGGCGATTGGGCACGCACAAAGGCGAATGGGATCGGGCGGGAGGAGAGCGCTCCGCGCAGCCCCTGCTCGCAGCCGCCCCGGCCCCCCCCGCCCGACGCGCCGCCGTGCCCGGAGGCGGCGACCGCCCGCCCGCCCGTCCGTGGCGTTCGCGGAGTCCAATTAGGCGGCGAGCGGGGCCGGGCCGGCGGCACAAAGGGAGCGGCGCGGCGGCGGCGGCGGCGGCGGGCGAATGGCACGGGCCGCGCCGCTCCTGCCTCAAAACCGCCCCCGCCCCGCCGCGCCGCCCCCCGCGCCCCCGCCCCGCGCCGCCGGCAACAAAAGCCGCCCGCGGCCGGGGGGGGAGCGGGCCGGGCCGGGCCCCGCCGGGATACCGGGCACCGGACAGGCTCCGGCCGCAACGCGCTCCGTTCCGCTCCGCTCCGCCGCGGGGCAGAAACGACTGAGCGGGCGGCTGCGGGGCTGGGGCTGTGGGGTGGAGGGACAGCTCTGCCCCGACGGTGCCGGTGCCCTCCGCACCGCGGGCAGCCCTACCGCCTCCCCGGGGCCGCCGGGACACGTCGAGCCCGCGGCGGAGCGGCGACAACGGGCACGACCCGAGCCCGCCGCTGGTGGGCTCAGGGCAGGAGGAGGCGGGATTCGTTCCTGCCCCAATCCCGGAATTCGTTCCTGCCCTGCTCCTGGGCTTCGAGCTCCGGGCGCTCCCGGGATCGATCCGTACCGCTCTCGGAGCACGGTGCTTCTAGGATCCATCCGTGCCGCTCTGCGTGTTCGGGCACGGGGCGATCCCGGGATCCATCACTGCCCCGTTCCCGGGATCCATCCCTGCCCCGTTCCCAGTTCCATTCCTGCCCCCAGTTCCATTCCTGCCCTGCTCCCAGATTCGTCCCTGCTCTTCCCGGTTCCATCTCTGCCCCGCTCGCTGATCCATCCCCACTGTTCCCGGTTCCATCCCTGCCCCGTTCCCGGCTCCATTTCTGCCCCGTTCCCAGTTCCATCCCCGCCGCTCCCGGGATCCATCCCTGCCCCATTCCTGGCTCCATGCCTGCCCCGTTCCCGGCTCCGTCCCTGCTATTCCCTGTCCCATCCCGGCCCCGGTCCCGGTGCCGTCCCCGTCGCTCCCGGGGTCCGGGCGCAGGGCGCCCCCTGGCGGGCCCGGAGCGCTCCCTGCACCGCCCGGGACACCGGGAACCGCGACGGGAGCCCCGGTAGGGCCGGAATACCCGCACTGCCCGCCCGTACCCGGGGAGGGAAGGGAAGAAAGGGAAGGAGGGAAGAGAAGGAAGGAAGAGAAGGAAGAGAAGGAAGAGAAGGAAGAGAAGGAAGAGAAGGAAGGAAGGAAGGAAGGAAGGAAGGAAGGAAGGAAGGAAGGAAGGAAGGAAGGAAGGAAGGAAGGAAGGAAGGAAGGAAGGAAGGAAGGAAGGAAGGAAGGAAGGAAGGAAGGAAGGAAGGAAGGAAGGAAGGAAGGATCAGTTCTGGCATCCTTCTAAACGTTTGGAATACCTTTGAGCGTGCCCTGCACAAATGTGCTCTGGCACACGCAGAGCTCTGGACTCAGACGTGCTCACATGTGCATAGAGAGCAACAATCCCACAATCTCTACTTCTAAGCATTTTAATGCCTTGATCAAATCTACCTGGTTTTTCTTGCTATTTCGTTTTAGAGACACCCACTTGGCAATTTGAAACGAGACGTTTTTTAATCTGGATCAAACTGCCCAGGAGTCTTTCCTCCTCCTGAGCACTTGGGGTTATAAATAGAGGGAGAATTTGTACAGAACCAGTCATACAACATTTTTGGCTGCAACAGACATGGTGGTTCATATACCTTCCACACATCTTGGGGATGGGGTCTCAGCAATTGATTGTTTGCAGAAATATTCTGTTATTAACAACAGTTTCTTGTTCCTTCTCTGGTTAACAGCTTAAAGCACCTGGTAAAGAAAAGGTCGTTGGGAATTTTGCAAAGAAATGTTGTTTCTCTGAGAATATCCCTTAACTCTGGGGTAAAATGTGCAGAGGAACAAACCCCAGACAGACAGAAATAGTTTCCGTTCAGAAAACAGCCAATAGCCCCTAACCCAGGCTCCTGCCTGAGACCTGGGCTAAAGCTCTGTGCTGAATGTGTGCAGCTCTTACATGAAAAGCCAAGGGTGAAAAGTTCTTACAGAAGACCCCAGTGCATTTCTCCATCTCAGTGAAGATTTTATTTAGATATGAGTCACCGAAATAATTCGGCACTGAAGCTCCCACTCTTTTCCATCCATCTTTCACTGCTTTGGTAATTATGAGGTCCTAATCCCTTTGGAGTCCCTCAGGGCAAACAATTCACGGTAGAAAGCCAAGCAAGGACAAAAAATCAAACCAGCCTCTGGTTAACTTAAAAGAAATTCCCACTTTGCAATTCTTTACTGCAAAACAAACAAGCAAAACCCTGCAGTGTTCTAAAAGAGAAATTTTCTGTTTCTATTATTTAAGGTCCATAGATTTCTTGTTTATTTATGCATTTTATTTATCCCATCTCCCCAGCAATATCAGGATGTTAAAGACTGGTATTGACCATTCCCCCCTTGCCCACTGGTAATGGAGCTGAGTGGATTTTGCTGCAGTCTTTATTTCTGTTTCCAGACTTTCACTCATAGAATTCCATTGTGAACAGATAATTATTATTTCATTAGTGTTGCAATTCAGAATTAATTGGCTAATTTACACATGGATCAATTGTATAAATGTGATGTTTGTGATGGGTGCTTGATATGATTTAAAGTAATTGTTTATTTTCGGGTTTTGGCTGTATTGTATTGCAAAGTGATTTATCTCCTTATTTATCCTGTCTCAGCACTGCCTCTTCTTTTTCATTGTTTTTCTAGCAGGAGCTAGGCTGGAGCATGAACCCATGTGCTGGGATTCTGTGGTGCCCCACTGCTAGGAGCTCCAAAAAGGCTTGCAGCCTGCTGAGGAGGGTGTGCAGAGCACAGCAGCCCCGTTTCCCTGGCAGGAATTACCCACCTCAGCCCCTGTTTCACCCAAATTCCTGCCCCATCTTTATCTGCCACCCCTGAGCATCCCCCCTGTAAGCACAGGTGACAAACTTCGGGTTCAGCTTTCTCTTTGCCACCCTGAGGAAAGGGCAGGGCTGAGTTTCCTGGTTCCTTTATTTGTTCAAGAAGAAGTGGAGGAGCGTTTGTCTCCTGAAGAAGTTTGCACATCTGGGCTTCCAGAGATTGTGGAGAAGCAGAATTCTAGCCAGGCACTGCTTGATTCTAGGCTGACATTAAACACCACCCCAAAGGAGAGTGCTGAGGCAACTCCTTGCATCAGTTTGGATGTCCAGGGGGAGAAGGAAGAAAGGAGAAGACATTTAACAGCTTGCCCCCCACACACAAACTCTCCTTTCCCAGGCAATCAAAGTGAATCCCTCCACCATCAGATTTTAGAGCTCCTGTCACGCTGTCCAGGCACATAAACACAATTTTGTGAATGCCAGAGATTAACTGCTGCAGAGTCTGAGCTCTTCTCAATGGGTCTCCATTTCCTATTGCAAATCCTTTCATATTATCAGGGCCTTTTTAAAATCTGAGTTTTCAGCATTTTTCTGTCAGTCTTTCAAGTGTTCCTTCTGAAATGCATGGCTGGAAACAAGCAGAGCTCAGCCAGAGAAGGGATGCTGCTTCCTCATCAAAAGGAATGTCTCCTGTGGGATGGATTTGATAAGGATGTTCTGTTCGAGACTGGAAAAGCTACAAGGGAGTTTTGCTTGGAAGCCTGTCTCAGGTTTCCCCAGGCTGAGTGGATCAGGGTGTATGACATGTGTGTGGGTTGAGAGGTATTTTGGAACAGTTAAAGTTGTTCCCTTATTATGCCTTACAATGGCATTTTTGTGCCTTTAAATGGAAGGCTTTGTTAGTGTCTGCTTTCCAGTGGCTTCCTGGCAAGCTGAGAGTCCTCCCTGACAAATATTAGAATCTCCTAGTGCTTCCAGAAAGCAGGTTGTTCAGTTTATCAGACTTTTACTTCTGAGGCTCATCACAGCGCCGTGTCTGACTCACAGAGATGGCATTTTTATCAGAAAAGGGGAGAAATTTCTGGGTTGTGATGTTTTTGTGAAACAAATTCCATGTAATTTGGAGTAAATCCACAGGGACAGAACTGATGAGGTGATCCAAGCACAGCCTTTGTCTCACAGAGCACTGCACAGGTACTCTATAGAATGTGATAAGGCTCTCTGATCTCATCACAAACTCATACCACATATCCCTTGCTTTTGTCACTTTGTCTTGCCCACCAGAATAATTTCTGGAAGGTTTCATCGCCCTGGCATTAGTCATGTGGGCACAATGCATCACTTCCACAGGTGAACTCACCCAGTGGAGGTCAGCTAAATACACTGGAGGAAATCCTTTTTGAGAAGTGCCCCCGGAGGGTTTGAAGGCAGAGCACGTGCTGTTCTTTAACATCTTATCCAAACACAAACTTCCGCTCATCTTTCAAAATGTGTCAGAAGGAAAATGAATAGATGGTGGCTTTGCAGCTTTATGTCTGAAGCCCAGTGCTTTTGTAGGTGGTTGTAAACCTTCAATCGTGTAAAATGTAAAAACACCCAAAAATCAAAACCAGGACTATATAAACATCAGGATTGGTGAAATCCCAAATAAGCAGATGTGGCCATAAATAGGTCATTTATCAAATCTACAAAGGAATCCTGACAAGTGCTGAGTATTTCCAGCTCCTCCTGGAACAGAGAATTGCTGCAGAGCTCTGTGGTGGCCGTGGCTGGAAAAGGGGTGTTCAGAGCCACACTCAGCCCTCAGCTCTCAGATCCAAACTGTCCCTTTGCAGAGAGCCAGCAGAGAGCAGAGCAGATCCAGTGCTCGTGTGCAGGGCAGCTGGACCATGTGCAGTTTTAGGAGTTCTTAAATAATCATTGATTTCAAAAGTGTTACAGCCCATTGACTCAAAACCCAGCTGCTTCTGAAGCCTCTCGTGTTCCTATCACAGGCTGTTGTAGGAGAGTTATTCTGGATGTACCTACAGAACATGAGCTGTGACTTGAATTTCATGCAAAGATCCTCAGATCACCCTCATTTCCCTACTAATGTTTGTTATGACAGCCTGAACCAGCTTGTTCTGAGTCAGCAAATCCCCAAAATACCTGGAGATTTTGCAAAATAAATGAATGATGGGGTCGTTTTGTGCCTTCCCTCAAGAATTTCTTTGTCAAAACCTTATTAATGACTTATTAATGATGCTGGCAGTGCCCAGGGAAGGCTGATCCTCAGGGAAACTCGGTGTTCCAGGAATCCCAGGGAGCCAAAGTGATGCACACACCACAGGAGGCTCCTCCTCCCTCCTTTGGCTGGGGAATCTCCAAACAACCACGTTTCTTGTCTTCAGATATCCACAGGTGAAGTTCTCCCGTTGCTCCCATGGTGCACAGACTCTGTTCTACCTGTTCTACAGAGAAAAGAACATTTTTGGGCTTCTTTCTGAACAACATTCCTGTAAATTGCAGGGAAAACTTTATCCTAGACAACAAAATTGCTTCTTTCTAGATATATTAATATTAGTGCACAACTTTACATTATAAGAATGAACAATCAGAGGCCAAGAAAGGACTGCACAGATTTCACATCATCCTACTTTGAGCCACAGCTTTACATTGAAGTCTTTGTTTTTTGTTGGCTTTTTTGGTTTTGGGTGTTTTTTGGTTTGTTTTTGGTTTTTTTGTTTTGTTTTGTTTTTTACATTGCTGCTTTTTTTTAAATTATGACATTGAAAATTTGGAGATCTTTAGAAAACCAAGCATTATACAGAAAATGTTTTTAATGCATTTTGGTTAAACATTAGCAATACACATCAGAAACTCATCAGTAGTAAAACCAGTGGAAGCAATGCTGGTGGAGAGCAGCAGGAGGATTTTGAATGCAGGTTGTGCAAAACTTCTGACACCATCACAGCCATGTCCTTTTTTTTCTCTTGTCCCTTTTTTGGACAAGAGAAGATTCCCTTTGGAATTGAGACACAGGGACCCAACCAGTTCAAGGCTTGAAAGTCCTTCCTCACATGAAGGTATGAAAAGCAGCCATGAAGGACTGACAAAACACAACCAAGGGTGATTTTTCCTCATAATTTTACATCAGCAGATTTTTGGCTTGTCATTAAGGATCTGTAAATAATATCAGAAAAAATTAAAAAAAAAACCCAAAATGATCAAAAGAGACTGTGTACAGTTAAATGCTTTGTTCAAGGTGGCAGATAAGGCAAATAACAATAAAATATTATGTGTGACAGAAAGTGGAAGAAATCCAGCTAGACATGTGCATGAAATGCAACACATTTAAATAATGTTTGGTATTTCCAGAGCAATAGATTTGTCAAAATAACAATTTTTACATAGAAATAAACATTATCTGTTTCTCCTCAGCAGCCTGATGCGTATCCTTGCTGCGTGCTGTCATTCCCACAGTGTGGCATCTAACTTATGTGTGCAATGAAAAAAACCCTCCCCGCGTAACAAATCCCACCCAGACCAGATGTAACCTTAAACATTCCAGTCAGGAAAACCCTGTACAGTGCACATCACCCTGCCACGAGGGCTCTGTTATGGATTGCTGGGCTGGAGAGCTGCAGTGGGGCCAAGAATGGAGGAAATGCAAAAAGACTCGAGGGCCAACATGTGAATGACACCTCTGCTGTTTGTTTGTTTGTTTGTTTGGTTGGTTGGTTGGTTTTTGGCAGCCAGGGCTGCTCCGAGGGAGAGAATGAGGCGCTGTTTCCCCAGTGACAGATCCTGATTTGATTCTGCTGTAAAGCACTGAAAGCGATCGGAGAGCAATCAGGATTTCCAGATGCCCTTGACAATGCCCTTCACCTTCCCGATCAGGCTCTGAAACGATAATAATGATAATCTATTGATCGGAATGCTTGGCAGCAGCGTGACACACTCAAGGGTATTGATAAGCAGCGCTGATATTTCAGGTGACAAAAAAGGGATTGGGGAGGGCGATTAGTTTAAATATCGCCAGCTGGGAAACTCTGTAGTGATATTGGCCACCAAAAGGTCTCTGATTTTTGTACGGGAACAGATTTCCATCTGAAGCTGCGGAGGTGAATTTCTGGAATTATTTTACTACTATAATACTATAACAAATACAAACGCAGCAGAGTGTGGATGGACGGAGCGCGGGGCGCTCCCCGCTCGCCCTTCAGCACCACGGGCAGCGCCGGGAGCGCCTTCCCGCCGGGATCCGGCTGAAAAAGCTCCAAACAAACACATAATTAACTCCATCTAAACCCCGAGATTACAAGCTAAACCCTTTAATTAATCCTAAATCCAAAGGGCCCTTTGTCTGGGCTCCCCGAACATTCTCACACAAATTCAAGGGAGTTACATCTTCAGTTATTTTAATATCAGAGAATTTCATAAGAATTCATGAGAATTTTTTCCCTTTCCTACAGTGTTGATGCATTGCCCTGTTTATTCCCCAGCTGGTGTTTTTTGTACTTCTCAGGGATATATCAAAGTTTATGCAGTATGTGTAACTCGGGGGAGATAGAAAAGGCATTGACAATATTAATTGTTTCATAAATAGCGTCAGATAGGATATGCTTTTTATAACCTTGGTTTAAACCCTGTTAGTGAAAAACCAATACCCTGCCATTTGTTTATACTTTTCTTGGCGTACAGGGCAGATATATTAGAAAGAATGAAGCCAATAAAAGGTTACAGGCAGCCTTTTCCACTCTCAACTTTTAGGCATGGCCCCTTTTTCAAAAGAAAACTGTCTTTTATTTCGGAACATTATAACCATTCCAGCTGTCTGTAAAAATGAATGAAGAACCAGAAATTACAAAGGACCAAATAGAAAGGACCCTTTTTGCTTTTAGGTGAGCACTTCTTCACACAAGCAATTCCACAGGCTCCACCACGAGCAATTCCATGCTGGGGCAGAGGGAGGAAGGGCTCCAGCAGCCAGCCCAGCAGTGTGGGGGTCTCTGGGGCAAAGCTGCCTCAGAGAAAAAGGCTCAGAATGGGAAAAAAATCCCCTCTCTTTTCTTCAGTGTTCTTATTTGGATCCCAGAAGTTTATCACAGAACAAGTCCTGAGGGTGGAAAGAGGAACTGCAAACAACCCCAAAGGCAGCACACGACTGAAAGCTTCAGACAAGGAAAACACCCTGCAAATAAATTACTGGAGGTCTTGCAGAAGTTTTTAATGGTAAAAGAGACTCCTGAAAAACCCCTTTGCACTGCAAGCATTTTGGTCCTTTTTATTTCCTTTATTCAGCATTTTAGTCCCTGCAGGAAGGGAGAAGGAGGTGGGTGATGGTGGGTTTACCTGGTAGGGTGTGGTGGGTTTGCCTCTGCTTTCATTTTAAAATGTTTCAAGTGCTCAAAATGTTTTAATCATGTTCTGTGCAGTGTCACATGCAAAAGAAACACAACCCTTGCACATCTTTAAACAAGAGTTTCAGTGCTGTCGTGTTCTGCTATATTAATATGACAGTTTTGGAAGATATGTAGCATAGCAGCAGCTGACTGAGGGCTGGAACATTGGAAACCAAGAGAGGAAAGAAGGAAGGAAATGCCATTCAACATTGCTGGAAATTCCATGGAAATTCATGAAAATGTGCATGGTTTGGTTTATTTTAATAGCATGGAATGGCCCCAGTGCAGCCTTGAGTCCCTTCTGCAGGATGCCCAGGGCAGCAGTTTTCCTTGGCATGGGCACTCCCTGGGTTTTCCCTTGGTCTGGGCACAAGGAATGTGAATTTTGCTGTCCTGGTTTTCAGAGCAGCTCTGCAAGGATCATCTCCTGCAACATCAGGAAATTTCTGTGCAGAATCAAAGGTCGGGCCCTGTGGCAAAGCCATAAAATTCCTTACAGAGGGAACACCAAGGCATGGTCCTTTCTCCCATGAGAAGAGGAGGCTTTGCTCAGCAATCACTTTTACTCCAGACCTATTTGTTGCTCAGGCTGCAATAAATCAGGAGTACCTGACTTCTTCAGCATCTCTTAGACCCAGAACCCAGAAGGCTTTTAGGAACATGCTCCAGAAAAGTAGAAACTCGCTGAAAAGCAGAGGAAGAAAAGCCAGAGGTACCTGTGGAGGCACAGGGTGCCAAAGCCAGGCAGAGATCAGATTTTTGATTTGCCTCTGAGCCTCTTCACATCCAGACTCCAGCAATACCTGGAGAGGACTGGCAGATACCTAGAGAAGTAAAGAAAGCAGTGAGAATAAAGAAAGCAGTGAGAATAAAGAAAGCAGTAGGAATAAATTCTGTCTGGAAGGTGCTGCCACTTGTTGCCCAGAGCTGATTGTAGCTCAGGTATGGGTGATGTTGTGGTTGGGACCTGGTCAGAGGGAAGAGCACTGGGGTAATGACAATTACATTTTAAAGAGCCGTGTTTCACCCCTTTTTCCAGCACAAATGTTTCCAGTTGCTCTGGAAGGCCAACAGAGACAAGAAGGGAGAATTTTCCCCCTCAGTGCAAAAGCAGATGTGACAGCTGCTGTGCTGGGCTCTGTGTAAAGCCTTTACCTAAATCATGCTAATCTCACTGTTAAACTCCACTCTCCAGGCTTGGGGAGCACAGTGCAGCCCATCCATGGCACCAAGGCTGACCCAGCCCCAGCTTTTGCCACTTCCCACATGTGCTGGGCTGATCTGAAACACCAAATCCCATTTCCAGCCTCGTGTGTGCTTTGCCTTGCTCCTCAACCTGCCCATTCCAATGACTTGCAATTAAATCAAAGCCTTCCTCACGCTCTGGGGCTCCCTGGGTGAGGCTGGGGCTTTGATTTCACCCTTCTCACAGCAGCAGGATTATGGCTCACGTGCTGTGGGAAGTAATGGTGATCCAAAAAGCAAACGGAGGTGGGCACTGAAGGAGAAATCACTTATGCAAATAGAAATATTTTCAATAATGATCAACAGCATGAGAAAGAATATAGGAAAAATTACATTAGGCAGAGGAGTTTCATTTTTAAAATGTTCCCTAAGTGCTAGAAATCTTCCCATCTTCATTTTTCCCTTTAAACTCTGTCATTTGTACAGCCTATTAACCTTTAACTTTATGACTATCCTAACGTGAAATACTGGCAGCATTTAAGTCTGAGAATACTGGAGAGCTACCTTTCTGGCTGGCAACAGAGGTGAAGCACTTTCTTTTAAATCAGTCATTTTTTAATATCAGTCATACACACACAGCATCAGAGGCACTATTTTTAGATTCACGTGCTGCTGTTACTGATAATAAATGCTCTACAAACCCCAGAGATCCCACAGAGCCCTCCTTGCTCTAGCCCTCCTCTCCCAGTTCATCTCCCTAATTGCAGCCCTTCAATCCTGCTCAGAAGTGGAGGAGAAGATTAAATCAGATCACTTCCTTCAAACTCCCTCTTTGCTGCTCTTAAAAAAGACAATGTAAAATTAATTATTTGTGTTTACGGGAGTGGCTGAGGAGTTGAGCTGAGGCTGAAACTTTGTGGTGAGAGGCCCTGGGCCAGTTTTCCCAGCCTTTTGTGCCCTGCAGAGCTGGTGTGGGGCGGCAGGAGGGTGATTGAGTGACTTCCCAAAGGTGCTGGGGTGGGGAGAGCTGGGGCGGCATCGATTCCACCCGGGGCAGGGATGGCAGAGCTTCAGCACGGAGGGTTTTAATTGCTGGGAGGTTTTAATTGCTCCCATTTGTTCGAACACAGCAGTGACAGGGGCTGCTCAGACCTGAGGACAGGGAACTCTGGTGTTTGTAGCTAAATCTCAGTGATTAAACAGCAGCCAGGGATGAGGGGGGATGATCCCTTGGGAATCTGCTGGAATTTGAAGTGGAAAGAACTCTTAGAACTTTCGGCTTGTAAGTTAAGCATGAGTCCATAAAACAAAATATTTAAAGGTTAAGTCAAAAATATAAATATCTTTGTTAACAATATTTTATTAATCAATAGCTCCTTAAAAGGTCTTATAAATAAAAGTCTTCTGAACCATACTATAGCAATGTAAACTGAATTCACCCTTCCAACCTATGTAAAAAATAAGAAAATAAACCACATTATCAAAAAATCCTTAGGAGTTACCTCTCTATCTTATTCAAAATTCCTTAAAAACGCCCACAGGAATGTGCTGGCTCTCCTCCCTGTCAGTGAGGGCGTGGGGCATCACTGAGGCCTGGGGGAGCTTCCAGAGAGAGCTCCCGGCTGGAAAGAGCCGCCAGAGCTGTTACAGGGAGGGCAGGGACAGCATTGCCTCAGAGCTGAACGGCCAGGATTCATCGGCACAAACCCTTCCCCTCTTCCCCTGGTCCCTCAGGCTCAGCAAACCTTGGGGCAGCCCAGCAGGGAGCCCTGGAGCAGCGCTCAAAGCCAGATTTCCAGGCAGGGCACAGCGCCTCTGTCCCTCACCACACACACCCAGCCCCAAGGTGGGGTGGTGTTCACTGGTGGTGGTCCCAGGACGAGGGAAGACATGAGAATCTTGGCTTCCTTCAGGCTGATTTATGATTTCATGATATATATTGTATTAAGAGAAAACATAAAGAAAAAATTTTTATTAGATATATAGCATAAAAAGAAAATATATTATGTTCAAAGAAATTAATATAAAAGAAAATATATTTTATATATTATATATTAATTAATATAAAAGAAAATATAGACTATGATTAAATTATATATTAATATATATTAAAATATATAAAATTAATATAAAAGAAAATATATTTTATACATATTATATATTAATTAATATAAAAGAAAATATAGACTATGATTAAATTATATATTGAAATATATATTAATATATATAAAATTAATATAAAAGAACATATATTTTATACATATTATATATTAATTAATATAAAAGAAAATATAGACTATGATTAAATTATATATTAATATATATTAATATATATAAAATTAATATAAAAGAAAATATATTTAATACATATTACATATTAATTAATATAAAAGAAAAGATGTTATATGATTAAATTATATATTAATATATATTAATATATATAAAATTAATATAAAAGAAAATATATTTAATACATATTACATATTAATTAATATAAAAGAAAAGATGTTATATGATTAAATTATATATTAATATATATTAATATATATAAAATTAATATAAAACAAAATATCTTTAATACATATTACATATTAATTAATATAAAAGAAAATATGTTATATGATTAAATTATATATTAATATATATTAATAGATATAAAATTAATATAAAAGAAAATATATTTTATACATATTATATATTAATTAATATAAAAGAAAATATGTTTTATGATTAAATTATATATTAATATATATTAATATATATAAAATTAATATAAAAGAAAATATATTTTATATATTATATATTAATTAATATAAAAGAAAATATATACTATGATTAAATTATATATTAAAATATATATTAATATATATATTAAATATGTCTTAAATTAATATAAAAGAAAATATATTTTATTATATATGTATTATATTAAAAGAAAATTTAGTATACTAAAACTATACTAAAAGAATAGAAGAAAGGATTTCATCAGAAGGCTTGAAAGGGACAGAAAGCAACAGAATGATAATAAAATCTTGCCACTGACCAGAGAGTCCGAGCCAGCTGACTGTGATTGGCCATTAATTAGAAACAACCACATGAGACCAATCACAGATGCACAGATGAGGGGATTCCTGAGGTGGAATTTATGTTTGTGTTGGTGTCTGGGGTTTCCAGCAGCCTCTGCCCAAAGCATTAATGGAATCATTATTAATGGAATCATTAATGGAAAGGGGTTCAGCACACAGCAGGATCTCCTCAGGAGCCAGCACATCTCCTGCAGGTGCCACCACACCCCTGTCACCTCTGTCACTTCTGTCACCCCCTGCTCTCACCCAGGGACCCCAGGAAAGCCCCCAAACCCTCAGCACATTCAGCCACCCCCCCATGGAGCTGCTTCTCCAAACTCCAGCTGGGCTTTAGAGGCGTGTTCAGTTCAGGAGAGCTCCTGGGCCCTGTTGGTTTTACTGCAGCAATCAGAGGTGTAAAGCTCAGCCTGTGTTTAATTGCTGCTCTGGATAACAGCAGCAGGGTCTGGTGCTCACCCTCCTCACTGCCACAGTGCTGGGACAGACACCTGGCACCAACCTCACAGAAAGATTTGGGCACTGGTCCCAAACCTCAAATCAGGTGATCCCAAATTCTTCTTTTTTATCTTAAAAGTAGGTATATATTATTGTCTCTTTAAGAGATGGGACTAATGCTGGGTTGAGAATGGTTCATTGCTCAGATAAACATCAGTTTCAGAGGTTGTGAGATTTTAAAGGAGGAAGTAGTTGGTCATAGCTCAAGAGTAGTCACAAGATTTTTGTTACATAAACTTCTAATCTAATGAATGGATGCTACAAAGTTTATTTTGGTTTTTTGACTATTCACTTTAATTTTGTTGTACTGTGGATACTCTTGTCTAATGGGTTTTTATCTGATGTGCACACGTTTCTATTATAATTTTAAACTCTTAACTTACTCTATATAACTACTCTTACATTATAAACCCTTCACCATCTTATCAGTACAGTTTCTCACTTACTTAAGGCAGATTTTTTCTTACAACTATAGAAACACAAGTCTGTGATTTTTCTGCTTAATGCCTGTGTGTTTTATTTTTACATCAATCTAAGTTTCTTTTAAGGCTATAGATCAAACTCTTCAGTGGCTGCAGAAGTTTCTGTTTTTCTGATTCCCACAGGTACAGTTTCCTGAAAGGAAGGTAAGCATAAATGAATTTGGAAGGGAAACTATGTAAAGCCGCTTGTTAATTTAGCTCCCACTCTCAGGTATTTAATTTTTGGCATTTTCCTAAAGTTTTCATCTCTCCTAGTCTTGTTTTATGGTTAGTATAAGGCCAGCCTGAAAGATAATATATTGTGACTGTTATATTATTTATTTCAAAGCCAAGTTATTGATTATTGCAGGCTGAAAATGACAAATGGCATCTGAGAAAGGCACGGTCAGCGAGTTCTATTAAAGAAATGATAGTATTGCTCATGGATTGTTAAAAGGTTCAGTTTAGATACTTTATAGGTTTATGTCCATCACTATTTAATGACCAAATGATGAAAAATACGAGTCAGAGGGACAATTCCTTTCTGTTACACTTTTACGTTTAAGCAGTTAGCAAAATAAGAGAAAAATTCTGTGCTAAAAGGTTTATGCACCCAGACCTTGTAATCTGGGACTGAGCTTGATTATTTGAAAGGCAATGATTCAATTCAGGTGACTGGGGCACACTGGAGAGGATCAAATCCTCCCTGTGCAGTGCAGAAATGCTGGGGATGGGATGGGATGGGATGGGATGGGATGGGATGCAGATCCAGGGAGGCGGGAGGGGTTTGTGGGGGTTCCATGTGTTAAACCCCTCAACAAGAACCCCCCTGAGTCCCCAGAGCTGCCTCTTGGGGCCCAGTCCCAGGGAAATTCTCATTTTCCCAGCATGATTGCACCAGGCAGGGCAGAGGAGTTTGGGGTGGGTCACTCTGGAAGGACAGACGTTGATGAGCAGGAACCAATCCCACCCCAGGGCATCCTGGTGTCCCTGATATCCTCCATTTCCCTTCCTAAAGGGAGACAGAGTAGGATTTGTCCCGTTTTCCCCATATTTAACTCCTCAAGCTCGAGCTGGAGGCCAGCATTACTTTATTTGTTTGCCACAGGTAGGAAAACCTCTCTTCTCACTCGTATTCTCTCGGAGCCATCTGCTCAGAACACTTTCAAAATGAGGGCAATTAGAGATAAGAGCTAATAACACTCCAACCTGCACGCTGGGAAATGCCATTTAATCACCACTGCCTTGGCTGGCAAATCAGGAGCAGCCCCTGCCTGGACCAGGGTGATAAAGCTCCCACGCAGGCTCAAATGAAGAGCCCAGCTGCAGTGCTTGCCGCCGTGAATTGTGGCTGCAAGACCTGGAACCTGGCCTAAAGAGCTGATATAAATCCAGCAGGATAAATCTTTCCCTACTGCCTGTGGTTCCACACTGCCTTAGCTCAACTCTTTTACCTAATCTCTGACCTTCCTTTGCAATTTTTCACGTTTCCCAGGTAAAGCTCGGGGTGCTGGGGCTGAGCCAGCAGGGCTGGGCAGTCCAGGTTTGCTCCTGGGGGGGATGAGCAGGGTGTGCTGGGGGGAAACCTTTGGCAGGGCTCTGCACTCAATTTCCCAGCGGCAGGAGCATAATTTGGTTTCCTTCTCCGGCATCCTGGGGCAGAAAGGAGCTCTGTGGAATCTGAGAGCAGGAGCAGGCTGGAAGATGCTCTCCCACCAACAGATACAGGGAAAATTCCCAGCTCCAGAGCCAGGGGGATTGGCCACAGTCCCTGGCAGGTGCAGCAGGGCAGTGCTGTGGTGTTGTGAGGGTCCTGAGGATGAGGGGAGAGATGAGAATTTGACTCAAGTTCTCAGAAAGCTGATATTGTATTGTATTATATTATATTGTAATATATTGCATTATATTGTATTATATTATACTATATTGTATTATATTATATTATACTATATTATACTATATTGTATTGTATTGTAGTGTACTATATTGTATCATAGTGTATTGCAGTGTATTATATTGTAATATATTTTAGTGTATTATATTGTAGTATATTTTAGTGTATTGTATTGTACTATATTGTGTTGTAGTATATTG